>NC_044555.1:23578804-23847267 GCF_007565055.1 Rhinopithecus roxellana
AAAACTACAATGAGATATCATCTCATCTCAGTTAAAAGGGCTTTTTTTCCCCAAAAGATAGACAATAAATGCTGGCAAGGATATAGAGAAAAGAGAACCATCGGGGGGCGGAGCAAGATGGCCAAATAGGAACAGCTCCAGTCTCCAACTCCCAGCGCGAGCGACACAGAAGACCGGTGATTTCTGCATTTTCAACTGAGGTACTGGGGTCATCTCACTAGGGAGTGCCGGACAATCGGTGCTGGTCAGCTGCTGCAGCCTGACCAGCAAGAGCTGAAGCAGGGCGAGGCATCGCCTCACCTGGAAGTGCAAGGGGGAAGGGAATCCCTTTTCCTAGCCAGGGGAACTGAGACACACAACACCTGGAAAATCGGGTAACTCCCACCCCAATAAGGCGCTTTAAGCAAAGAGGCACACCAGGAGAATATATCCCACGCCTGGCCGGGAGGGTCCCACGCCCACGGAGCCTCCCTCACTGCTAACACAGCAGTCTGCGGAGATCTATCGGCAAGGCAGCAGCGAGGCTGGGGGAGGGGCGCCCGCCATTGCTGAGGCTTAAGTAGGTAAACAAAGCCGCTGGGAAGCTCGAATTGGGTGGAGCTCACAGCAGCTCAAGGAAGCCTGCCTGTCTCTGTAGACTCCACCTCTGCGGACAGCGCACAGCTGAAGACCAACAGGGGAAACAGCGGGGGCGGTGCAGACGCGAACGACTCTGTCTGACAGCTCTGGGGAGAGCTGTGGATCTCCCAACTCGGAGGTTGAGATCTGAGAACAGACAGACTGCCTGCTCAGGTGGTCACTGACCCCTGAGTAGCCTAGCTGGGAGAAATCCCCCACTAGGGGCAGTCTGACACCCCACACCTCACAGGGTGGAGTACACCCCTGAGAGGAAACTTCCAAAGGAAGAATCAGACAGGTACACTCGCTGTTCAGCAATATTCTATCTTCGGCAACCTCTGCTGCTGATACCCAGGCAAACAGGGTCTGGAGTGGACCTCAAGCAATCTCCAACAGACCAACAGACAGTCCTTCTGACTTTCAGAAGGAAAACTATCAAACAGGAAGGACACCTATACCAAAACCCCATCAGTACGTCACCATCATCAAAGACCAGAGACAGATAAAACCACAAAGATGGGGAAGAAGCAGGGCAGAAAAGCTGGAAATTCAAAAACTAAGAGCGCATCTCCCCCTGCAAAGGAGCACAGCCCATCGCCAGCAACGGATCAAAGCTGGTCAGAGAATGACTTTGACGAGATGAGAGAAGAAGGCTTCAGTCCATCAAACTTCTCAGAGCTAAAGGAGGAATTACGCACCCAGCGCAAAGAAACTAAAAATCTTGAAAAAAGAGTGGAAGAACTGACAGCTAGACTAATTAATGCAGAGAAGATCATAAACGAAATGACAGAGATGAAAACCATGACACGAGAAATACGTGACAAATGCACAAGCTTCAGTAACCGACTTGATCAACTGGAAGAAAGAGTATCAGCGATTGAGGATCAAATGAATGAAATGAAGCGAGAAGATAAACCAAAAGAAAAAAGAAGAAAAAGAAATGAACAAAGCCTGCAAGAAGTATGGGATTATGTAAAAAGACCAAATCTACGTCTGATTGGGGTGCCTGAAAGTGAGGGGGAAAATGGAACCAAGTTGGAAAACACTCTTCAGGATATCATCCAGGAGAACTTCCCCAACCTAGTAGGGCAGGCCAACATTCAAATTCAGGAAATACAGAGAACGCCACAAAGATACTCCTCCAGAAGAGCAACTCCAAGACACATAATTGCCAGATTCACCAAAGTTGAAATGAAGGAAAAAATCTTAAGGGCAGCCAGAAAGAAAGGTCGGGTTACCCACAAAGGGAAGCCCATCAGACTAACAGCAGATCTCTCGGCAGAAACTCTACAAGCCAGAAGAGAGTGGGGGCCAATATTCAACGTTCTTAAAGAAAAGAATTTTAAACCAGAATTTCATATCCAGCCAAACTAAGTTTCATCAGTGAAGGAGAAATAAAATCCTTTACAGATAAGCAAATGCTTAGAGATTTTGTCACCACCAGGCCTGCCTTACAAGAGACCCTGAAGGAAGCCCTAAACATGGAAAGGAACAACCGGTACCAGCCATTGCAAAAACATGCCAAAATGTAAAGACCATCGAGGCTAGGAAGAAACTGCATCAACTAACGAGCAAAATAACCAGTTAATATCATAATGACAGGATCAAGTTCACACATAACAATATTAACCTTAAATGTAAATGGACTAAATGCTCCAATTAAAAGACACAGACTGGCAAACTGGATAAAAAGTCAAGACCCATCAGTCTGCTGTATTCAGGAGACCCATCTCACATGCAGAGACATACATAGGCTCAAAATAAAGGGATGGAGGAAGATCTACCAAGCAAATGGAGAACAAAAAAAAGCAGGGGTTGCAATCCTAGTCTCTGATAAAACAGACTTTAAACCATCAAAGATCAAAAGAGACAAAGAAGGCCATTACATAATGGTAAAGGGATCAATTCAACAGGAAGAGCTAACTCTCCTAAATATATATGCACCCAATACAGGAGCACCCAGATTCATAAAGCAAGTGCTTAGAGACTTACAAAGAGACTTAGACTCCCATACAATAATAATGGGAGACTTCAACACTCCACTGTCAACATTAGACAGATCAACGAGACAGAAAGTTAACAAGGATATCCAGGAATTGAACTCATCTCTGCACCAAGCAGACCTAATAGACATCTATAGAACTCTCCACCCCAAATCAACAGAATATACATTCTTCTCAGCACCACATCACACTTATTCCAAAATTGACCACATAATTGGAAGTAAAGCACTCCTCAGCAAATGTAAAAGAACAGAAATTATAACAAACTGTCTCTCAGACCACAGTGCAATCAAACTAGAACTCAGGACTAAGAAACTCAATCAAAACCGCTCAACTACATGGAAACTGAACAACCTGCTCCTGAATGACTACTGGGTATATAACGAAATGAAAGCAGAAATAAAGATGTTCTTTGAAACCAATGAGAACAAAGATACAACATACCAGAATCTCTGGGACACATTTAAAGCAGTGTGTAGAGGGAAATTTATAGCACTAAATGCCCACAAGAGAAAGCAGGAAAGATCTAAAATTGACACTCTAACATCACAATTAAAAGAACTAGAGAGGCAAGAGCAAACACATTCAAAAGCTAGCAGAAGGCAAGAAATAACTAAGATCAGAGCAGAACTGAAAGAGATAGAGACACAAAAAACCCTCCAAAAAATCAATGAATCCAGGAGTTGGTTTTTTGAAAAGATCAACAAAATTGACAGACCGCTAGCAAGACTAATAAAGAAGAAAAGAGAGAGGAATCAAATAGATGCAATAAAAAATGATAAAGGGGATATCACCACCAACCCCACAGAAATACAAACTACCATCACAGAATACTATAAACGCCTTTACGCAAATCAACTAGAAAATCTAGAAGAAATGGATAATTTCCTGGATACTTACACTCTCACAAGACTAAACCAGGAAGAAGTTGAATCCCTGAATAGACCAATAGCAGGCTCTGAAATTGAGGCAACAATTAATAGCCTACCCACCAAAAAAAGTCCAGGACCAGATGGATTCACAGCTGAATTCTACCAGAGGTACAAGGAGGAGCTGGTACCATTCCTTCTGAAACTATTCCAATCAATAGAAAAAGAGGGACTCCTCCCTAACTCATTTTATGAGGCCAACATCATCCTGATACCAAAGCCTGGCAGAGACACAACAAAAAAAGAGAATTTTAGACCAATATCCCTGATGAACATCGATGCAAAAATTCTCAATAAAATACTGGCAAACCGGATTCAGCAGCACATCAAAAAGCTTATCCACCATGATCAAGTGGGCTTCATCCCTGGGATGCAAGGCTGGTTCAACATTTGCAAATCAATAAACGTAATCCAGCATATAAACAGAACCAAAGACAAGAACCACATGATTATCTCAATAGATGCAGAAAAGGCTTTTGACAAAATTCAACAGCCCTTCATGCTAAAAACGCTGAATACATTCGGTATTGATGGAACGTACCTCAAAATATTAAGAGCTATTTATGACAAACCCACAGCTAATATCATTCTGAATGGGCAAAAACTGGAAAAATTCCCTTTGAAAACTGGTACAAGACAGGAATGCCCTCTCTCACCACTCCTATTCAACATAGTCTTGGAAGTTCTGGCTAGGGCAATCAGGCAAGAGAAAGAAATAAAGGGTATCCAGTTAGGAAAAGAAGAAGTCAAATTGTCCCTGTTTGCAGATGACATGATTGTATATTTAGAAAACCCCATTGTCTCAGCCCAAAATCTCCTTAAGCTAATAAGCAACTTCAGCAAAGTCTCAGGATACAAAATTAATGTGCAAAAATCACAAGCATTCTTATACACCAGTAACAGACAAACAGAGAGCCAAATCAGGAAGGAACTTCCATTCACAATTGCTTCAAAGAGAATAAAATACCTAGGAATCCAGCTTACAAGGGATGTAAAGGACCTCTTCAAGGAGAACTACAAACCACTGCTCAGTGAAATCAAAGAGGACACAAACAAATGGAAGAACATACCATGCTCATGGATAGGAAGAATCAATATCGTGAAAATGGCCATACTGCCCAAGGTTATTTATAGATTCAATGCCATCCCCATCAAGCTACCAATGAGTTTCTTCACAGAATTGGAAAAAACTGCTTTCAAGTTCATATGGAACCAAAAAAGAGCCCGCATTGCCAAGACAATCCTAAGTCAAAAGGACAAAGCTGGAGGCGTCACGCTACCTGACTTCAAACTATACTACAAGGCTACAGTAACCAAAACAGCATGGTACTGGTACCAAAACAGAGATATAGACCAATGGAACAGAACAGAGTCCTCAGAAATAATACCACACATCTACAGCCATCTGATCTTTGACAAACCTGAGAGAAACAAGAAATGGGGAAAGGATTCCCTATTGAATAAATGGTGCTGGGAAAATTGGCTAGCCATAAGTAGAAAGCTGAAACTGGATCCTTTCCTTACCCCTTATACGAAGATTAATTCAAGATGGATTAGAGACTTAAATGTTAGACCTAATACCATAAAAACCCTAGAAGAAAATCTAGGTAGTACCATTCAGGACATAGGCATGGGCAAGGACTTCATGTCTAAAACACCAAAAGCAACGGCAGCAAAAGCCAAAATTGACAAATGGGATCTAATTAAACTAAAGAGCTTTTGCACAGCAAAAGAAACTACCATCAGAGTGAACAGGCAACCTACAGAATGGGAGAAAAGTTTTGCAACCTACTCATCTGACAAAGGGCTAATATCCAGAATCTACAAAGAACTCAAACAAATATAGAAGAAAAAAACAACCCCATCAAAAAGTGGGCAAAGGATATGAACAGACATTTCTCAAAAGAAGACATTCATACAGCCAACAGACACATGAAAAAATGCTCATCATCCCTCGCCATCAGAGAAATGCAAATCAAAACCACAATGAGATACCATCTCACACCAGTTAGAATGGCAATCATTAAGAAGTCAGGAAACAACAGGTGTTGGAGAGGATGTGGAGAAATAGGAACACTTTTACACTGTTGGTGGGATTGTAAACTAGTTCAACCATTATGGAAAACAGTATGGCAATTCCTCAAGGATCTAGAACTAGATGTACCATATGACCCAGCCATCCCACTACTGGGTACATACCCAAAGGATTATAAATTATTCTACTACAAAGACACATGCACACGTATGTTTATTGCAGCACTATTCACAATAGCAAAGACTTGGAATCAACCCAAATGTCCATCTGTGACAGACTGGATTAAGAAAATGTGGCACATATACACCATGGAATACTATGCAGCCATAAAAAAGGATCAGTTTGAGTCCTTTGTAGGGACATGGATGCAGCTGGAAACCATCATTCTTAGCAAACTATCACAAGAAGAGGAAACCAAACACCGCATGTTCTCTCTCATAGGTGGGAACTGAACAATGAGATCACTTGGACTCGGGAAGGGGAACATCACACACTGGGGCCTATCATGGGGAGGGGGGAGGGGGGAGGGATTGCATTGGGGAGTTATACATGATATCAATGATGAATTGATGGGTGCTGACGAGTTGATGGGTGCAGCACACCAACATGGCACAAATATACATATGTAACAAACCTGCACGTTATGCACATGTACCCTAGAACTTAAAGTATAATAAAAAATAAAAATAAAAAAAATAAAAAAATAAAAAATCTTCCACAATAAAGAAAACTAAAAGCTAAAAAAAAAAAAAAAAAAAAAGAGAACCATCATACACTGTTAGTGGGAATGTAAATCAGTACAAGCACTATAATGAACAGTGTGGAAATTCCTCAATAAACTAAAAATAGAACTATCAGATAATCCAGCAATCCCACTGCTAGATATATATCCCAAAGAAAGGAAATTAGTATATCAAAGAGATATACCTGTACTCCCATATTTATTACTACACTATTCACAGTAACCAAGATTTGGAAGCAACCTAAGTGTCCATGAACAGATGAATGGATAAAGAAAATGTGGTACATGTACACAAAGGAGTACTATTCAGCCATAAAAAAGAATGAGATCCTGTCATTTGCATCATGGATAGAACTGGAGGTCACTATGTGAAGTAAAATAAGCCAGGCACAGAAAGACAAACTGTGCATGTTCTCACTTATTTGTGGGAGCTAAAAACTTAAACAATTGTGAGATAGAGAGTAGACTGATGGCTACCAGAGGCTGAGATGGGTAGTGGGTGGGAATGAGTGAGTGCCAATGGTAAATAGGGACAAAATCATAGACAGAATGAATAAGAATGAATAATTTCATAGTACAGAATGACTACAGTCAACAATTTATATATTTTAAAATAATTAAAAGAGTATAATTGGATTGGAACACAAAGAAGGGGTAAATGCCTAAGGTGATGGATCCTCTATTTTCCCTGATTTGATTATAATGCATTATATTCCTGTATCAAAATATCTCATGTACCCCATAAATATATATACCTAATATGTACCCACAACAATTAAACATTAAAAAAAAGAAAAACCGTAAGCTTGTACACTTATGATTTGCATAAATTTATGTATCTTTACTTGAAAAAATTAAGACTGGCTTCCAGATCAGAGCACAACCAAGACTTACTATATCTACTAAAAGAATGCATAAGTCAAAAGATGGTTGGTTGGTCAGGGAGGGAAACAAACACCGACAATTCCCTTCTGAACACTGGACTTACCTTGGTCTCATGCTCTTAATGGGAAAACTATAGATACACATATGTTAAGTGTAAGTTAGCTCTCCCCCACCCCACCGTCTGGTTCCTATGCCACTATAGCCAATTATTTTTCACTCTACACCAATCTAGATCTAGAAATCAGACTTAGCTTCAGGTTCATTCTATCTTACATATGTACACACACATATACTCCTTTCATACCCACCAGATGTGAAGCCTAGAACTTCTGTAGGCATCGTGGGACCTTCAGAATAAGGATGAAGCCAGCACTGAGGATTTCAATAAATCACCAATCTCTTTCTTGCATCTTCTTTCTCTGACACACTGATATAAACCCTTCCATTATGTAGTCCCTACCCATACTCTCTCCTGTCTGCTGGCTCACTCCTTCTGGATGCCCTTCCCCACCCTACCCTCTAGGAACCAAAAATATCATCCTCTTATATTCTGTTCTATCAAGCCTCAGGAAGTTCTGAGATGCCAAGAATAGGAATTGGGAAGGAAGGTTACAACAGAGGTGACACAATATATGTCTTTGAGTCCTTAGCACGGCATTCAAAGGTCCTCATAATCTTACTCTTGCTAATCTCATTAAAATCATCTCCCTACACTATTTCCATTCACATTTAACACGTGTGTTTGTAGCCCCCTTCACCCATACACCATTCTATTTATAACCTCTGAGCCATTGCTCACACGATTCTTTTTTGTCTGAATTACCCCCATATCCCTTAAACCATCTGCTTATCCATTTACACATAACTGAAGTGCCATCTCTTCCAAAAAGTCTTCCTTTACCATAACATTTACAACACTCTAATAAAATTGTCTATGTGTTTGTCTCTCCCACTAGATAGTGAGAGCTTTCAGGTCAGAACTATTTCTCTGATTTTCCTCTCTAAGCCTCACTGTACTGTAAAGTGTTTAACAAACATCTTCTCACTGTACGGTGTCAATGAAATAGAAGGGGCAATGATTTTCAGGGAAAGGAACAAGGGGAGTAGATTATGTGTGATTTAGAATCACACATACCTGGATTTGAATCTCTGCTGCCAACTTCATAGCAGAGGGGCCTGGCCAAGCTCCTATGTCCTCCTCCATGTAGTGAATTGACTCATAGTGCACTTATAAGTCAGTAAATGGGAGAGATAAACACATGACTTCAGGGTCAGGTTGCCTGGGTTCATATCAGCTTCATTACTAACTTCTAGTGTGACCATAAGAAATTTTCTGACCCTCTCTGTGCCTCAGTTCTCTCATTTGAAAAATAAGCTTTGTAATAATTCATCTCTCTTAGAGCTTCTGGAAGGATTAAATTGGGATGAAACCTGATAGAATAGCACTATGCAAATGTTAAATAGTTATTAAAGTTAGCAATTATTACATAAAATAGGGATAATACTACTTATTTCAAAGGTACTAAAAGCATATACAGTGGATGAGTAAATGATAGTTGTTACCATTAATTGATATATGTCAAATATAGAACATTTACACATTTTTACGAAGAAACTAGAGTGTAGCTGAGGTAGGAAAAATAAATTCTGATAACTAAAATATCATTCTAAAACTCTGCTTAAAACAAAAATCTCAGGCCAGGCATGATGGCTCACACCTGTAATCCCTCCTTTGGGAGGTCAAAGTGGGCAGATTACCTGAGGTCAGAAGTTCGAGACCAGCCTGGCCAACATGGTGAAACCCTGTCTCTACTAAAAATACAAAAATTAGCCTGGCATGCTAGTGGATTCCTGTAATCCCAGCTAGTTGGGACACTGGGGTACAAGGATCACTTGAATCCAGAAGGTGGAGGTTGCAATGAGCCAAGATCGTGCCACTGCACTCCAACCTGGGCAACGAAGCAAGACTCCGCCTCAAAAAAAAAAAAATCTTACTCAATCCTGGTGAATTTTCAGCATCACTAAAGAAAAACAAAAGAGGATTTAACATTATGCATTAACACATGTAGTGAAAATAACATAGGCTTCAGAGTCAGATAAGACACACCTGCATTCTAATCCTGGTCCTATCACTTAAGTCATTGTTTCCAATAAAGCATCAGTATTTAGGGTTTTTCCTTGGAAGATGTCTTACAATACGTTTCTTCACTGTATTCAGCGTTTTTTTTTTTTTTAACAATTCCGAGGCAAGCAGTGCCTGGAACTGGCAGTTGAGAATAAAAATGAATGACACTGTCACTAAGGGTGAGCTCAAGGTAATGAAAACTGCATGAGACACTGGGGACAGACAGACCTGGGGTTGAAAACGGTTTCCACCTCTGCCTTGCTGTGAGACCTTGGGCAAGTTACATAAACTCTCTGGCTCTCAGACGACTCTTCTGTAAATTGGGATAATAATAGTATCTACTTCACAATCACGTCCTCTGAGAGGAGCCTATGCTGATCCTGCCTACCTACCTCTGGCTGTGGTTAAGGGGTCTTAGTCTGTGTTCCCAGAGCCCACCGTTCTTGTTATTTTACAGATGAAAGGCATAGATGTCATTCTGGGTTACGCTGAAAGAACCAAGAATGTGAACTCAAAGATTAGTGGAATTGTCAAAAACAGATGAGCCTTACACTCACAAGGAGACAGCTCTCTCAAGTTTCCTGTTTCTTCTTTGACCATTCATCCCCAGTCCATCTCAGTCTGCAGCTTTTCTCTTTGTGTTTCTCTACGCATTCTCATCATACTCCTAAAAGACTTATAATTCTTCACTTTAAGCCCTTTTGTGTAATTTTTATGTGTGTCTGGCTACCACACAAGACTGTGAGATGCTTGAGGAAAAGGATCGAGTTACGTTGGCTTTTACCCATCCAGCAACCAGAACACTTCCTGAATCTTGGCACGAAAACAAAAAATAAATCCAACAAAAACTGAAAACTTATTGAAAAAAAAAGTTTAGAAATAATACGTTTATATATACATATATATAATATATCCAATTCCTTTCTGCTGTATTAAATATTTCAAATAAATTCTTGCATTTACTCCCCACTGCATCTGGGATATATTATTCCCTTTTTTAAAATATGAGATTACTAGGAACCAGAGAACTTCGGAGTCATTTCCATGGTTACAGGGCAGGTATGTAACAGAATGAGCATGGAAACTCTGGGTATGTAATGCCAACGCACACAAGGACGGCAGCACAGGCAATCTCCATACCTATGTGTGGACAATGTAAAAATACCTCTTGGGAGAAGGGGCTGCAAATACAGTTTACCAACATGTTACACCAGTAAAGCTGTCATTTTAAGATAAATGGAAGGGTCTCCCGGACCCATTTTCAACAAGTGGCCAATCTTGGTAGTGCAGACAAATAAACAGCCCAGTAAGTTCTTAGAACCGGAAACTCCCCTCCCCGCAAACAACACCCGCGCAGCACACGCTGCAGAGCCACGACTTGGCCGCATTTATGTTCATGGCTGAGGATGCCAAGGGCAGAGTAAGAAACGGAACCGCCACCCAACCGCGCAACCAAGAGCAACCCAGGGATCCCTCCTCTGCTTGCTCCCCTCCCCCACCCTTGCTGTACCCTCTGCGCAGCCACCTTTGTAACGGGCGCCTGGGGCGCTCGGCGGCCTGCTGTCCAAACCGGGGTCAGGAGCCTGGCGGTAGCAAAGAGCATCACCGAAAGGAAGCTGGTAGGCTAGCGAGCCGGCCCCAAAGACCCACAGCTACACTCACCGCTCCGAACTCGCAGGCCCGCGGCGTCCACCAATGAGATGAACCTGGGCGCGCAGCGGCTGAACCTCAGCTGCTAGGGCGCCGCCAAGGCCCTGCTGGACACCTTGTGGTACCTTGGCCTCGTGTATTACACCTGTGGCTGCTGCCGAGGCGCGGTTCAATTTGAAGTCTGAGCCCCTACAGGCCCGTGAATCCTGGATTACAACTGCAGTTTGTGCAAGAAGCAGCAGCACCTGCACTTCCACTTAGCAACCTCCGGCTTCACGCTCCTCCAGGGCGCAGAGAGCATCAAAGCATTATCACCGACCCAACACACACCCGCGCTGCGTAGTTTCTGCAGCAGGTGTGGGGTGAAGAGTTGCCACACAGCTGTGTCTGACACCGGGTGTACGGCGTCACCCCTCACTGCCTGGACAAGGGAACATTTTCCTAAAGGTAAAGCCCATGAACATGTAGAGGCCCCCTTACTCTCATGCTAGTCCACATTCCGCCGGAAGCAATTCAGCAAATTTGCCATTTCAGTGACGCCCTTGGTCTGTCTTTCAAAGTAGCGGCTTACCCTGCAACCTCATTTCTCTGATAAGTATTTTTTAAAGCCATTGATTCAATTTGTTCAGCTTTTTCTTGCTGGAAGAAGGGGATGGGGTGACAATTTCCAGCTTCTTTACATGAAAGAGCTGAAACCAGAAGTCTCGCTTGTCACCATTTTTGCAATATACTACAATCGATATAAGCCTATGATTTAGAAATATCATGGTAAATGCCTGAGAAACAGAAAAAAAGTTGAAAGAAGTTTTCTCAGGGAGCCAGAGCAGGAGTGGGGGCGAGTATGGATTTAGAATCAAATGATTTCTGGTTTTATTAAAGGCTAGTATTATTATTCTTTAAGAACTTTTAAGATCATGTATGTATAATATTTTGAGAAAATTAAAGAGTAAGTGATGCATTTTATGTAGAAATAATCTATATAAATTCTACATAGAAAAATACGTAAAATACCAACCTTAATTTCAAGATTAAATAAATGCTCAAAAATACATACAATTCCTAAAACAGTTATTACCACTTGTTAATATTAGTTGTAACTGTAAATTAAAGTGCACATTTTACTCTTGATCCAAATGTTACTGTTTGAACATTAGTTGGCTTAAGTAATAATTTTTAAATTGCACTTCACAAAATTTAGAGGAAACAATGCAAGGAAAGGGACTATAATCCCATTTCCCCAATGAAGACACTAAAGCTCAAAAGATTAGGTAACTTGCTGAAAGTCATGCACTAAGTAAGTGGTGGACTGGCACAGTCTCACAAATCCATCTGATGTTACGTATACCTCTCTCCCTCTACACATTTTTGAATAGCCATGCCTTTATCAGAAAAAATAGTGTTACTCTTCCACTAGGATTGGGAACCAAAATTACTGATAAAAATACAAGGAGAGTTGAATACAATGTTTCAATTCTTTTCAGGAATCACAAATCACTAAGCCAATAAAAAAGTTGTTTAGAAGCTAGAAGCAAGACAGAAATCTTCCGAATTTGTTTAATGAAGGAAGTCTAAACTCTGATTCCAAAACCTGGCAAATATAGTTCACTACACACAAAGAAAGATGTGGATCTCTCTCACTTATTAACTTATATTTAATTTTTTATTAATAAAATTTGGGTCCATAAAATTCAACTGTATATAAAAATCATATCCTGGTAGTTTCCTAGTCATGAGAGCATGATGTAATATTAGGAAATATTTTAATTAACCCTCAACAGTATATAAAAATCTGTCATATCCTGGTAGTTTCCTAGTCATGAGAGCATGGCATAATATTAAGAAATATTTTAATTAATCCATTGTATCAATAGGTCAAAGGAGAAAAATCCGTCATCTGAGGTGCTGAACAAAGAATTCAATAAATTCAATCAATCTGATGCACTCTGCAGTCATTCTAAGTTCTTGTCCACTAAAATTCTCGACTACTACACATCCACAATCCCTTCTGTGAAACTCTCGGGACCAAATGGTTCAGAATTTGTCTCCCGTACATACATAATATCCATGTCAAGGCCTGTAGTAATACTGAGGAACCTAATACAACGATATTTCTGTAGTGAAACATACAAATGTTCACTCCAAGATCTAAAGATTACAAATAGCATCATGTCAGTTCAAATCAGGTTTTACGGATAAATGAGTCAGGAAAAGTATGTTTTTCAAAGCATTTTGGATGTTAGACTTGCCCATAAGGGATTGTGAGTCTGAATCATATTTCCATCAACTCTTCTTGCCTTTCATACAATTTTTTTCTTTTATCTTTTTTATCATTGAAATACAACATTTAAATAGAAAATTGTGCAAATCATAAGGGACAACAAATTGGTGACATTTTACAATGTGAATACATGGATGTAACAACCAGTAAGACCAAAATATAGAACTTTACTGGCACCCCAGCAACTTATACCCCTACCTAGTCATTACCCCTGAAGGTTAAGCACTATTCTAACCTATGTTACTATAGAATTGTTTTGCCAGCTTTTTATACTTTATACAAACAGAATTATAAATTATTTACATTTTTATGCCTGGTTTCTATTGCTCAATATGAATGCTTTTGAGATCTGTATATTGTGTTGCATGTAGGGATATTTGCTTGTTTTGTTCCTAAATAGTATTCCATTGTATGAATGTACCACAATTTATTCATTCAACTGTTGATATGTATTTAGATTGTTTCTATTTTGTGACTATTTCCAATAATGCCACTGTGAACATCCTTATCATGTCTTTTGAAAAACAAGTTTATGTATCTCTGTTGGATATATACTTGTGTGGTAAGCAGAATTCTACGGTGATCTCCAATGACTGTTGTCTTGGTATAATCTCTTTCCATTGGATGTAGGTGGAACCTGTAAATATGATGAGATCTTACTTTTATGATTATGTTATTTCATATGGCAAAAAGGATTTTGCAGATATAATTAAGGTCACAAATCAGTTGCCCTTAAAGTAGGTGAGGCAGACCTAATCAGGTGAGCACTTACAAGGGCCCAGACGTTTGCTGAGAGATTCGAAGCATGAGAGAGCATTTGGAGGGGGCCACATGACAAGGAACTGCAGAAGTCCTGTAGGTGATGAGTTGCTGCCCCTTGTTGACAGCCAGCAAAAGAATGGAGGGGCCTCAGTACTACAGTTACAGGGCACTGGACTCAGCTGGCAACATAGATGGGTCTGCAAGGGCTTCTTCCCCAGAGATCCAGAAAGGAACACAGGAAGTCCAAGAGCATCTCACCCTGTGAGACCTTGAGCAGGGAAATCAGTCACACGGTACACAGACCTCTGACCTACACAACTGTGAGCTAATAAATGAGTGTTGGTGTAAGCTGCTAAGACTGTAGCAATGTGTTTCACACCAATAGAAGCCACTAGAGATTTCGATACCTGGATGTGAGGTGTAGTCACTGTAAACACCGTAAAATGTGGATGTGGCCTTGGAACTGGATAGTAAGCAAAGGCTGGAAGAATTTTGAGATGCATGACAGGGATAGCCTAAATTGCCTTGGACAGACTGGTAGTAGATGTCAGCTGGATATCCAAACTGCTTTGGAACTCCTAACTCTTTTCTGCCTTCTATTTTCTCCCATATAAAACAGAATGTTTGGAGATGTTATCCTGTGCCCGTCCCATCATTGTATGTGGTGGTGTTGGGGAAAATAGCTTGTCACTTTAGTGCTGATGGTCCACAGTTGAAGAGGGATTTTGCCCTAGGAGTTTTACTGGATAGTATCATACCCAGGAATGTCATCCGTTCATGATTCAGATGATGAAATTGAGATGAGCTTTTGGAATTAAGCTGATGCTATAATACAAAGAAATTTGGAGACTGTGGGGTGGATTGAATGTATTTTGTATGTGGGAAAGACTGGATCACTGAGGGCCAGAGGGCAATGTATTTTGTATGTGGGAAAGACTGAATGACTGCTGAGGCAGGCAGAATTCTAAGATGACCTCTAATGACCTCTGATCTTATGTGAACTTCTCTTGAGTATAAGAATGGCCTGTGAATATGATGAGATACCACTCCTGTGATTATGTTACACAATATGGGGAAAGAGAATTTGCAGATGAATTATGCTCCCAAATCAGTGAACCTCAAAATACAGAGGTTGACCTGTGTGGGCCAGACCTAAGTAAGTGAGCCCTTAAGATGGCCTGAGCCCTTCCTGGGAGATTGAAAGTGTGAGAAGGAATATGTAGAGCTCTATGTGGCAGGAAACTGCATGAGGCCTCTAGAAGCTAAAAATGGAACTGAATTCTGCCAATTACCTGAATGAGTTTGGAAATATATTCCTCCTCAGTCTCCAGACAGAAACACAGACTCACTGACCAATAGCACAGGCTGATTTCACTCTGTGAGACTTGAACAAAGTACTTGTAAACCTATGGAACTGGGAGCCTAAATAAATGGCCATTGTTTAAAGCCATTAAATTTGTGGTGATTTGTTACTCAGGGATAGAAAAGTAATATAGATGGAATTTCTGGGTTATAGAAAATGCATAAATTCAGCTTTAATAGGTACTCCCAGTTTTCCAAGGGTACAAATTTACACTCCTACCGGCAGTTAGAGTTTCAGTTCCTCTATACCCTCCCCAGCTCCTCATATTGATAGTCTTTCTAGCTATTCTGGTAGATGTTTGCCAGTGTCTTCTTGTGATTTTAATTTGCATGTCTTTGATGACTTATTTTGGGCAGTCTTTGTTATTTGTCAGTTTAATATCCTATTTTGTGAAGTACCTGTTGAAATATTCTGCCTGTGTTTAACTGCATTTACTTTTATTCTTTATTCTGTACATAAAATGTTTTCTGAATGTGTGCATGCATACATGTTTATTTGTAGCTAATGTTTTCCTTTACCATTAGTGGTTCTTGTGTTTTAGATATAATTTACCCCAAGGTCATCAAGATATGCTTGTATATTATTTTTCTAGAGGCTTTATCTTCTGGAACTCATTTTTGTGTATGGCATAAGTTAGGAGCCAAAGTTATTTTTTCTATATGGCTGGATATCCAATTTGTCTGGTTCCACTTACTTAAATGATTATCTTTCTCCCTGAGCACTGCATTGGTATCTTTGTTGTGAATGAGGTGATCATATGTGTGTGTCTGTTTGTGGACTCTTTTATTGTCTAATTGGTCTATTTAGCTATCTTTATCTAAACATATATATCTTTATCTATTCCTGCATAACAAAATATTATTGTACACAAATCATACTATCTTAATGATTATGGCTTTTCTGACTGAAAATTCTTCAAATTTCTTCTTCTGGATGGCTTTGGCTATTCTTAGATCTTTGATATCCATACATATTTTAGAATCAGTTTGCTGATTTACATTTTCAAACAATCTGTTGAGATTTTGATTTGCATTGCATTGAATACATAGACTATTTGGATGAGAATTTTCTCTGATTTAATTTTCATAATATTCTAATCTACAAACATGACATATCTCTGATTAATGTAGGGCTTCTTTATTTAAGAAATGTCATGTTGATTTCTGGACAAAGGTCTTATGAATTTTTTATTAGATTTGTTCCTAGTTATTTGATATTTTCTGATGCTATAGGAAATGGAAATTTTAAAATTTTCTCTTTATAATTTTTACTGCTAATATGTGGAAATACAATTCCATTGTGTAATACTGACCTTATGTCCAGTGAGTATACCAAATTCATTTATTCTAACATTTGATATATATTCTTTAATTTTTTAATGTAAAAAACATGTTGTGTCTTTTATTTTTTGAAGAGCTGAGAAACCTTTCCCCCAAAACCCTAAAATACAAGCATCCATATCTTATTGACTGCAACTGGGAAATGCCTATTCCCAAACCGGTCACCGGAATGGTAGTGCAATTACTACGACCTGGTTAGTCCATACTACTATTTATATATCAGCTACACTGTGTTATAAATCAGTTTTTCTTTATTTTGACCACATATGTAAATATTTAGACATTAATGATTTTATTATAAGTTTGAACATCTCTGTTGGATTGATAATTGTGGAATATTCCTCCATCTAAATGAGCTGAAATTACAGATCTTAAATTTTATAAATTCTTAGCAATCAGGCCAGGCATGGTGGCTCAAGCCTGTAATCCCAGCACTTTGGGAGGCTGAGGCGGACAGATCACTTGAGCTCAGGCGTTCAAGATCAGCCTGGCCAACATGGTGAAACCCCATCTTTACCAAAAATACAAAAATTTAGCTGGGCATGGTCACACACGCCTGTAATCCCAACTACTCAAGTGGCTAAGGCAGGAGAGTCACTTGAGAAGGGGAGGCTTCAGTAAGCCAAGATCACACCACTGCACTCCAGCCTAGACTTGGTCTCATTAAAAAAGAAAAAAAATTACACCTGTAATCTCAGCACTGGCAGAGGCAGGTGATCACTTGAGGTCAGGAGTTCCAGATAAGCCTGGCCAACATGGTGAAACTCTGTCTCTACTAAAAAAAAAAAAAACACAAAAAACTAGCCGGGAGAGGTGGCGGGCGCCTGTAGTCCCAGCTACTCAGGAGGCTGAGGCAGGAGAATGGCGTAAACCCGGGAGGTTTACGTAAACTCCGGGAGGCGGAGCTTGCAGTGAGCTGAGATCCGGCCACTGCACTCCAGCCTGGGCGACAGAGACTCCGTCTCAAAAAAAAAAAAAAAAAAAAATTACAAAATTTAGCTGGGTATGGTGGTAAACACCTGTAATCCCAGCTACTCGGGAGACTGAGGCAGGAGAATCACTTGAACCCAGGAGGCGGAGGTTGCAGTGAGCTGAGATTGCACCACTGCACTCCAGCCTGGGCAACACAGCGAGACTGTCTCAAAAAACAAACAAACAGTAAATTATTAAGCAATGAGTAGTATGCTTAATATGTGAAAGATATTTGTGGCTTATTCGGGAATAATGAATTTTTTAAATGGCTTAGTTTATTTCAAAAATATACTGTTGATTATAAAATACAAAAATATCAGAATATTTAATATGTACATAGACTTTTAAAAATAGTTATCAATCACTGGTAAAATTGCTTATGATTCAAATTATCTTAAACTTTTCTAAATTATCTAAATTCCGTACTGCAAGGTTTGCCGGACTTCGCACAACTGGCATTTTGGACCAGGTAATTCTATGTTGTTGGAGGCTCTCCTGTGCATTGAAGGAGTTGAGCAGCAAACTTGATGCCTATACACTAAACGCTGGTAGAACTCCTCCTCCCCAATTATGGCACTCTTCAGACATTTTTAAATTTCCCCTGTGGGGCAAAATGCCCCTAGCTGAGAACAACAACTGTACTATGGTGAACAAAATTTTAATAACTAGGTAGATATAAAAATAAACATATAAATATAGATCAGTAGATACAGTACATCACGGTTTTTTTTAATCTCGTAGCCATTTTCCTATGACATTAAAAATTTTTCAATCCCAGCACTTTGGGAGGCCGAGGCAGGCGGATCACGAGGTCAGGAGATCGAGACCATCCTGGCTAACACGGTGAAACCCCGTCTCTACTAAAAATACAAAAAATTAGCCAGACGTGGTGGTGTGCGCCTGTAGTCCCAGCTACTCGGAGGCTGAGGCAGGAGAATGGCGTGAACCCGGGAGGCAGGGCTTGCAGTGAGCCGAGATCGCGCCACTGCACTCCAGCCTGGGCCAGAGAGCAAGACTCCGTCTCAAAAAAAAAAAAAACTTTCAAAAACATCCTGTAACATCCTATATAAGTTTATTCTATAGGCGTCTAGCATTCTCCTGGAAATTGATGTGGTTTCAGATTTTTAAAAATAATTGATACTATAATAATCACCTTTGAGCATATAAAACTGTGAAGATATATGAGTAATTTTTTTTAGAATTCATGCCTGGAGAGGAATTACGCATTTCATATAAGACTTTTTATATGTATCATCATATCATCAAATTTTCATCTTGGAAGGTGCTATGAATTTATAATTTTATCCAGTAGTATATATGAGAGCTTGTTTTCTTATAATAGCCTAAAACCTGATTGAACATAATTCTTTTCAGAAATACAGTAGCTATATTTGCTTAGTACAAGAGTGATATATGCTCACTGAAACCATTCAGAAGATGAAGTATGAAAAGAATGAAAAACCACCCTTTCAGATTTTTTTTTTTTATTATTATACTTAAAGTTCTAGGGTACATGTGCATAACGTGCAGGTTTGTTACATATGTATACTTGTGCCATGTTGGTGTGCTGCACCCATCAACTTGTCAGCACCCATCAATTCATCATTTATATCAGATTTTTTTAATGAGCACATAGATACATATATACTTTTAAATGGAACAGAGGCAAAGAGAAAGGAGAGGATATTGAAGGCAACAATGGAGTTAAAAAGAGGGGCTTAATCTTCGTATAAGGAGTAAGGAAAGGATCCAGTTTCAGCTTTCTACTTATGGCTAGCCAATTTTCCCAGCACCATTTATTAAATAGGGAATCCTTTCCCCATTTCTTGTTTCTCTCAGGTTTGTCAAAGATCAGATGGCTGTAGATGTGTGGTATTATTTCTGAGGACTCTGTTCCGTTCCATTGGTCTATAGCTCTGTTTTGGTACCAGTACCATGCTGTTTTGGTTACTGTAGCCTTGTAGTATAGTTTGAAGTCAGGTAGTGTGACGCCTCCAGCTTTGTCCTTTTGACTTAGGATTGTCTTGGCAATGCGGGCTCTTTTTTGGTTCCATATGAACTTGAAAGCAGTTTTTTCCAATTCTGTGAAGAAACTCATTGGTAGCTTGATGGGGATGGCATTGAATCTATAAATAACCTTGGGCAGTATGGCCATTTTCACGATATTGATTCTTCCTATCCATGAGCATGGTATGTTCTTCCATTTGTTTGTGTCCTCTTTGATTTCACTGAGCAGTGGTTTGTAGTTCTCCTTGAAGAGGTCCTTGACATCCCTTGTAAGTTGGATTCCTAGGTATTTTATTCTCTTTGAAGCAATTGTGAATGGAAGTTCCTTCCTGATTTGGCTCTCTGTTTGTCTGTTACTGGTGTATAAGAATGCTTGTGATTTTTGCACATTAATTTTGTATCCTGAGACTTTGCTGAAGTTGCTTATCAGCTTAAGGAGATTTTGGGCTGAGACGATGGGGTTTTCTAAATATACAATCATGTCATCTGCAAACAGGGACAATTTGACTTCTTCTTTTCCTAACTGGATACCCTTTATTTCTTTCTCTTGCCTGATTGCCCTAGCCAGAACTTCCAACACTATGTTGAATAGGAGTGGTGAGAGAGGGCATCCCTGGTCTTGTGCCAGTTTTCAAAGGGAATTTTTCCAGTTTTTGCCCATTCAGTATGATATTAGCTGTGGGTTTGTCATAAATAGCTCTTAATATTTTGAGGTACGTTCCATCAATACCGAATTTATTGAGCGTTTTTAGCATGAAGGGCTGTTGAATTTTGTCAAAAGCCTTTTCTGCATCTATTGAGATAATCATGTGGTTCTTGACTTTGGTTCTGTTTATATGCTGGATTATGTTTATTGATTTGCGAATGTTGAACCAGCCTTGCATCCCAGGGATGAAGCCCACTTGATCATGGTGGATAATCTTTTGGATGTGCTGCTGAATCCGGTTTGCCAGTATTTTATTGAGGATTTTTGCATCGATGTTCATCAGGGATATTGGTCTAAAATTCTCTTTTTTTGTTGTGTCTCTGCCAGGCTTTGGTATCAGGATGATGTTGGCCTCATAAAATGAGTTAGGGAGGATTCCCTCTTTTTCTATTGATTGGAATAGTTTCAAAAGGAATGGTACCAGCTCCTCCTTGTACCTCTGGTAGAATTCAGCTATGAATCCATCTGGTCCTAGACTTTTTTTGGTGGGTAGGCTATTAATTGTTGCCTCAATTTCAGAGCCTGCTATTGGTCTATTCAGGGATTCAACTTCTTCCTGGTTTAGCCTTGGGAGAGTGTAAGTGTCCAGGAAATTATCCATTTCGTCTAGATTTTCTAGTTGATTTGCGTAGAGGTGTTTATAGTATTCTCTGATGGTAGTTTGTATTTCTGTGGGGTCGGTGGTGATATCCCCTTTATCATTTTTTATTGCATCTATTTGATTCCTCTTTTCTTCTTTATTAGTCTTGCTAGCAGTCTGTCAATTTTATTAGAGACTTAAATGTTAGACCTAATACCATAAAAACCCTAGAAGAAAATCTAGGTAGTACCATTCAAGACATAGGCATGGGAAAGGACTTCATGTCTAAAACACCAAAAGCAACGGCAGCAAAAGCCAAAATTGACAAATGGGATCTAATTAAACTAAAGAGCTTCTGCACAGCAAAAGAAACTACCATCAGAGTGAACAGGCAACCTACAGAATGGGAGAAAATTTTTGCAACCTACTCATCTGACAAAGGGCTAATATCCAGAATCTACAAAGAACTCAAACAAATATACAAGAAAAAAACAAACAACCCCATCAAAAAGTGGGGAAAGGATATGAACAGACATTTCTCAAAAGAAGACATTCATACAGCCAACAGACACATGAAAAAATGCTCATCACTCGCCCTCAGAGAAATGCAAATCAAAACCACAATGAGATACCATCTCACACCAGTTAGAATGGCAATCATTAAAAAGTCAGGAAACAACAGGTGTTGGAGAGGATGTGGAGAATTAGGAACACTTTGACACTGTTGGTGGGATTGTAAACTAGTTCAACCATTATGGAAAACAGTATGGCAATTCCTCAAGGATCTAGAACTAGATGTACCATATGACCCAGCCATCCCACTACTGGGTATATACCCAAAGGATTATAAATTATTCTACTACAAAGACACATGCACACGTATGTTTATTGCAGCACTATTCACAATAGCAAAGACTTGGAATCAACCCAAATGTCCATCTGTGACAGACTGGATTAAGAAAATGTGGCACATATACACCATGGAATACTATGCAGCCATAAAAAAGGATGAGTTTGCGTCCTTTGTAGGGACATGGATGCAGCTGGAAACCGTCATTCTTAGCAAACTGTCACAAGAAGAGAAAACCAAACACCGCATGTTCTCACTCATAGGTGGGAACTGAACAATGAGATCACTTGGACTCGGGAAGGGGAACATCACACACTGGGGCCTATCATGGGGAGGGGGGAGGGGGGAGGGATTGCATTGGGGAGTTATACATGATATCAATGATGAATTGATGGGTGTTGACGAGTTGATGGGTGCAGCACACCAACATGGCACAAATATACATATGTAACAAACCTGCACGTTATGCACATGTACCCTAGAACTTAAAGTATAATAAAGAAAAAAAAAAGAGGGGCTTCTTTAAAGTTTGAGATCTTTGAGGATAGCAAAACAATAAGTAGAAGACATATGTATTACTTTAAAGAGAGCAAGGATAGATAGGAGCATTTTAATTATTACTATGTCAGGGACCATGACTAAGGCCCACGGAGATTCAAGAAAGGAGGAAAACTCTCAGGGAATAGATTGAAATGACTCCCAAGAGGAAAAGTGGATCCATAAAACTGGTGAAAGTTGACCTACAGAACAAAGAGAATAGCTATAAGTGGGGTTTATACCCCAAAATTTCAACTATACAGGGAATAGTAGTTAACATGGTCATAACAGAATCACTGATTCCCACCATCTTCCTGATCTTTTCAACTGAGCAAGGTTTCCCTGTTTCGGTAAGTGGCACCACCATCCATAAAAATATAGGATTCATCATTTACTGCTGTTCTTCCCTCATGATCTCACAGCCATTCAAGTTTCCAGCTGAAGTCCCAGACATCAAGGAACACAGACAATCCATCCCTACTATGTACCATCTGAATTCTAGCTCTACAAAATCCATGGAAATGTTAAAATGGATGTTGTTTCATGACACTAAGTTGTGGAATAATGATGAGCAGACACATTCTGTTCATTTTTCTTCTTCATTTATGTCCATCCTGTATTTTATCAATATTTTGTTTTCCACATTCCATTCTTATTGAATTCCTATTCCATCCTTCATAAACCATATTCTGTATTTCATTCTAAATTGCATTCTATTCCGGTATTTAAAAATCTATACTGCATATTTCATAGTCCATTTATTTCAGGCCATTGCACATTTTGTTCCATTCTATATTCCTTCCAATTTTGATTTCCTTTTATTTTCTTTAATATTTTATTTCATACTGTATTGCACTCATTCCTTTTCTCATATATTTTTCTTTTATTCCATATGACATTAGATATTTGTTTCCATTTTCTGTTCCATTTCATTTTCCCATTAAATTCCATTAAATTTCTAATATTCCATTCTACATCTTGTTCAAACCCATATTCTACTCCCCATTTTATTCAAGTTTCCATTGCAGTCTCCATTTCATCCCATCCTGCATACCATTTCAAATCCATTTTCCATACTATATTATTTAACACTCCAAATAGCATTCCATTCTATTTTTGAGTTGCATTTCAGCCCAATTTTTCACCAATTCCATTAAATATCCAATTTTATTCTGCTCAAAATATTATAACAGCAACATTCAGGAGACTAGTTTGTCAATATTTTTAATCAAAGAATTACAAATGTGGCTGGGCACAGTGGCTCATGCCTGTAATCCCAGCACTTTGGGAGGCCGAGGCGGGTGGATCACCTGAGGTCAGGAGTTTGAGACCAGCCTGGCCGACATGGTGAAACCCTGCCTCTACTAAAAATACAAAAAATTAGCTGGGCATGGTGGCATGCACCTGTAGTCCCAGCTATTCAGGAGGCTGAGGCAGGAGAATCGCTTGAACCCGGAAGGCAGAAGTTGCAGTGGGCTGAGATCAAGCCTGGGAGACAGAGCCAGACCCCACTTCAAAAATAAATTAATTAATTAAAAGAATTACAAATGTTCATAGACTTGTACCAAGAATTTTCTCTTCTGGGAATTTATCCACAATGACACATTTAAAGATATGAACAATTTTTAATGAGAAGGATGTGTCTCACAATGATGTAAAATGCTGGAAACAGCATAAATGGTGGCCAATATGGGAATGTTTGAAAATGTAAGCTGCTTCTATAAATGGAGTATTTTGTAATTTAAAGTGGCCTTGTAGAAATTTGTTTACTGACATAGAAAGTGTGCTTTTTGGAACCCAAAGCAGGTTACAACGCAGTATCTATGGAGAAACTATTCCATTTCATAAAATAAAAAAGTTTAAAAACTATTAAATATGTATGAATGGCCTTTCTATCAACGTCTAAGTAAAAATTTCCAGCACTTGCCCATGGGCGTGTGAGGATTTAGGTGTAGTTTCCTTACATTTGCTTTTCTGTTTTGAGTACTGAACATGACACCTTTTGTAATAAATAATGACTAAAAATGAGTGGCCAAATATTAAACTTCAAGTCTGTACATTACAGCATATTTATATTAATAGGAGCTAGAGACCACGCTAAATAAATTAATATATGTTTATCAGCGGATTACTAGGCAGCCCATACAAATATTTAAGGACGGTGTCATCCTTAAGCAATCCCAAACTGTGCCTTGGGGGAAAAGGCAGGGAGAAGCATCTGACTGGAAAGTTCTAAATCCCCCTCTTGTGTGTGGGACCTGAGGGAAGCAGCAGTGCTGAACATCCAGAGCCAAGACGGTGTGGGCCCCATCCCTCTTCTCACCTTCAGGCCTCTGTACAACCCTAAAACCCACCAGACCCCACATGGGGTCATCTAGATGCCTGGAGGAGTTCCAGGATGGTCCCCTCGGGCATCGTGTCTGGGTTCATTTTCCTGACCGGGTGCAAGGAGGGACACCTGGCTAGGAGATATAACCTGCCGGCCAGTGTGGCATTTCTTTCAAATGACCACTTAAGCCTCAGCCACGATTTGGGGTGACTCAAATCGTTCATGTAGAACACACACACTCAAATCGTTCACGTAGAACACACACACGTGTCTTAGGGGTGGACATACACAAACATGTGTCTTAGGGGCCCTGTGTGAGGAGAGGAGATTCACACCACTGACCTACCGGCCAGGGTTGACCCCAGAGGGCTGGAGCACACACTGCCGGTTGACGACAGGCATCTGGCTCTGGGTTGCACGGTTCCGGATTGGACGGCTCCCGGGAAGAGAGGAGTCATCTGACGTCCAGCTCGCCAATCAGAGTCGAGGACTGGCCAAGCTCCGCCCACCTTCTTGCTCTACCAGCTCGCGCTCTCCTCAGGCAGCAGTAGCACTGCGCTCCTCACTCTCGAGGGAGAATCTGGCGTTATGGCGACCCAGTCAGACATGGAGAAGGAGCAGAAGCACCAGCAGGACAAGGTGCAGGGAGGGCTTAACAACAAAGCCGCCCTTGCCTCCGGGGATGCCTGCGGGACCGAGAATCAAGATCCTGCTGCTTCCGTCCCCACAGTCTCCAGCCAAGCATCTCCCTCGGGCGGCGCCACTCTGAGCAGCAGCACAGCCGGTTCTTCCACTGCAGCCACCACCTCCGCCGCCATTTTCATCACCGATGAGGCCTCGGGGCTGCCAATCATAGCTGCTGTGCGGAGGGAGAGGCACTCTGACCTCCGGGACTGTCGCAGTCCTCACGAAGTCTTTGGGTGTGTAGTGCCCGAGGGGGGCAGCCAGGCCGCTGTGGGACCCCAGAAGGCCACTGGCCACGGCGACGAGCACCTGGCCCAGACCAAGAACCCCCAGAACAGCCGTCGTAGGAAGCAGCCATGCCGCAACCAGGCTGCCCCGGCTCAGAAGCCCCCAGGGCGGCGTCTGTTTCCTGGGCCTTTGCCGCCATCTTCTCCAGGGTTCCGGCCCAGCAGCCATCCCGGTTCCGGGGCTTCTACGTCGAGTCAGGCAATCCAGCCAGGCCCTGCACTCCTAAGCCACGCATCTGAGGCAAGGCCTGCTAGCCAAAGTCGCATCACCCTGGCAGATTCTGCTCTCCGCAGACGTGCATCTGGTCCAGGCCCTATGATCCGAGGCTGCACCGCCCAGCCAGGCCCTGCTTTTCCATACCGCGCCACTCATCTAGACGCTGCTCGCCTAAGCCCTGAATCTGCGCCAGGCCCTGCTCGCCGAGGCCGTGCATCTGCGCCAAGCCCTGCCCGTCGAGACCGTGCATCTGCGCCAGGCCCTGCCCGTCGAGACCGTGCATCTGCGCCAGGCCCTGCCCGTCGAGACCGTGCATCTGCGCCAGGCCCTGCCCGTCGAGACCGTGCATCTGCGCCAGGCCCTGCCCGCCGAGACCGCGATTCTGCGCCAGGCCCTGCCCGCCGAGGCCACACATCTGCGCCAGGCCCTGCCCTTCGCGGCCGCACAGCAAGGTCAGATCCCGCTCATCGCAGCACCAACACGACGCCAGGCACTGGCCTCCGGAGCCGTTCCACCCAGCGAAGTTCAGCCCTTCTCAGCCGCCGCTCTCTGTCTGGGCCAGCTGATGAGAATCCTTCCAGTGGGGCTGGCTTACGAAGGCTTGCCTTTCAGAGCCGATCAGGCTCTCCTGATCCTGATGAGGTCCCAAGCCGTGCTTCCCCGCCTGTTTGGCATGCAGTCCGTATGCGTGCCTCCTCACCCTCACCCCCTGGGAGGTTCTTCCTTCCCATCCCTCAGCAGTGGGATGAGAGCTCCTCCTCCTATGCTTCCAACTCCTCCTGCTCCCCGAGTAGGTCTCCTGGCCTAAGCCCCTCTTCCCCTTCCCCTGAGTTTCTGGGCCTGAGATCTATCTCGATTCCTAGCCCTGATAGCCTTAGGCGTGCCTTGATGCCTGAGTTTTATGCTCTGAGCCCTGTCCCTCCAGAAGAGCAGGCAGAAATAGAGAGCACAGCTCACCCTGCAACACCGCCTGAGCCGTGACCCTCTATGAGCATCCTCTGAGACCCACAGAAGGAATCAACGTCTACCCACTTTGTGAATGGGCTGCTTGCCCAGTAGTTACCTGCGAGGTCTCCCAAAGTTCCAGCCATTAACCAACATTCTGAGTAGTTTTGAAACCTCTCCCCATGATTCCACCACCTAGCACTTACCTGCTGTTGGCCCTTGATTCCGGGCCACCCTCTTCCTCAAAAGTTTGCCTTTGCCCTTGAGCTGAGATTTCTGTTTTCCAAGTTGCTTTTCTGTTATGAAATGTTTTAATTAGTAAAATAAGTTGTTTGTTTTGTTTTTAAAATGTAGAGGTGTGTTTTTTTTTATTGCGGTTCGAAAAATCATATTTGATATCATATTTGGAGGGTTAAAGAAAATTAACATACTACCTGACTCTTTGGACGAGAGAAGAAATAAAATACTGTTCTAGCAATAATTTATTCCCACTTGCCGAAATGGAGTTCTGTGCAGGAAGTTCCCACTTAGGTTCTATATACCCTCTTAGCAGAGGTGATTTGCAACTTGGGCAAGAAAAGGGGGCAGGGTTTAACCCAGGTGGCTAGAGAAAAGGAGGGGTGATGGAGACATCCAGGGTCAGGAAAGGAGAAGGCATGATGAAGTTTGGGGTGAGAGGGAGGGGGACGATAACCCAGATGGGAGTAGGGAAGCTGGGAGGAAGATCCAGCATCAGGAAATGGAGAACAGCAGGAGTCAGAAGCTTGAGAGGGGAACATCTCAGATTCTAAAGGATAAAAAAATGTTTATGTGTGGGGAACGGGCTCCTGAGGTCTTTGGGGGTGGGAAGAATGTGGGAGGGTGATTCAGGGCTAATAATTGATGGGAAAATGGTCAGCCATTCCGTGAAAATGTGTGTTAATCGATACTGTAACAAAAATAATTGTAACTGAGTTTGAGCAGATATGTGAGGGGGCGTGTGTGTGTGTGTGTCTGTGTGTGTGTGTGTAGACATTTGGAGAGAACTACATGAGCATATGCCATCCTGTGAACAAGGTGTATATCTGTTTTTTTTAATAACTGGTGATATGGTCTTCTGTAGTCAACAAGTTCCACATTGACCACATAACTATTTTTGTAATTAAACTCAGCTGTTTTTTGAAAAATTTAAGCTGTAGAAACATAATAGGAGAGACCACATTAAAAGAACAGGGTGAAAAAATATAAAGCAAACCAGCAAAAGAAACTCCCTTTCCCTCTTTTCTCATATTTCTCCTCTCCTTTGCTATTCTGTTATGTGAACAGTACAGGCATAGACCTGACCAAAAAAGGGCCCTAGTCACAATTTGGAGGGTCCTGTTCAGGCCCTGCCCATACTTTATTCACACCACAAAGCTAAGAGTCCTCAGGGACAAGTGGGACCTATGCGCCCACCAGGTCCCAACATCCTGCCACTTTTACAGAAAGTGTTTCAGGTACCCTCATTCTTCAAGGCTGTTTCTAGGGCCCGCAAGGCCCTATTCTCAGGGTCCTTCCTAAGGAAAGAACACATATTTTAAAAGCTCTGACTTTGTTATATTTCTTTTTCTTGAGTAATTCTGGATATCCAAAGTCTAAGACAAGAAGTAGACAGTTTCAATGCAGCAAGTCACAACCTCCCAGTATTGGAGGGCCTGCATTTATTCCCATTTCACAAATGTGGAAATTGAGGCTCAGAGCAATTTTGTGATTTTCAAAATCTCATAGCTAATAGAGTTTGGCTCCAGAGTCAGAATTCCTGGGTTTGAATTCTGGTGTTCCTATTGAATCACTGTGTGACCCAGTGCAAGTTAGTTAACCTGGGATCCAAAGCTTCTGCATTTGTCAATTGGGCACAGTAAGAGTGCACGCATCCAAGATTATTGTAAGGATTAAAATGGATGGTGCATATTAAGTGCTTCCAACAGTGTCTTGCACATCATAAGTGCCTAGTAGAGATGGTTCTTATTCTGATTAGGATTATGATCATGTGTCCAGATATTTCTGACAGCCCCTTAACATTTTACTGGCTGTTTCAAAAATGGGAAGGGACATTCTTTATTGTACTTAGTACTTCAAAATATGAAGGCATTTCCACAAGCTATTGAGCAACATTTTCACCAATACCAGAGGCCACTGCGCAAAAATGTAAAAAAAAAAAAAAAAAAAAAAAAAGATTGAGCCTCAGAGGTACAAACTCTAGGAATTTAACAAATGTATACTTGCAGTAGTTACACGAATGCTTCTGAGAACAGTAGTTTTCCTCCCAGCATTATTTGTATCTTAACTTGTTTAAAATATTCATTTTAACGAATGAATGGAATACATCAAGGATTAACATTGACTGCAAGTTGCCTTTATACAATACCTGGCATGCATGATATAACAGGTAAAAATCATAGTATGCTTGTGTGTGTTAAGTACTGTTTTAACGTTTATACATACACTAACTCATTTAATTCACAGAACAACCTTAGGAAGTAGATGTTCATATTGAGCCCATTTTATAGATGAAGACATTGAGGAACAGAGGTTACATAAAATATAGTATGAAGGAAAGACACATTGAACTGTGGACTCTGTCATGGCCCTCTTGTGAGGTTATTAACTTCTTCTGTGAAGTAAATTGCATGATGTGCCCCTGCACAGAGTACTACAGTTTTGCCAAGTGTGAAGGTAATGGTTTGGGTTTGGGCATATTCATCTGCTATTTATTATGAGAAATGGTGTTGGTTTTGTATTGTGTAAATTTACTCTATCAACCTAAACTTCATATGGAAGGTGAAAAATTCTAGCCCAACCACATTAACTCATTTCACTCGTGAAAATATTCATAGTTGGAGGTTATAATTGATTGTGTAGGAAAGGCTTATCTACCTAGAAGCAGGAGCAGGTTTAGAAAGTAACAGCAACATTACAGGCCTTTCCTAGGAATTTGTGTGCCCTGTCTGTAGCTTCCCTATGTGTCTCCATGTCTAAGTTGTGTCCAATCCCCAGAAACAGCTGTGAACTGGGAAAGAGATGGGGCTGAAAGGCCCATTTCAGAACCCTGCACTCCTCACAGCTGAGCACAGCTTTCACCCCAGGTTTCCTCTGTGGGGAACACGGAAATACCTGAAAATCCTTCAGCTGCCTTTCCCTGGAAGTTGCCACAATCAGCTACTATACTGAACAGGGCTGGTTTTATAGGCACGTGACTTGTGCAGTTGCACAGGCCCCTGCTTGTTTTAATGATGTGTTGTTGCCATCTTAATTGCTTAATGATTTTTGAACCAGTTGTCCCACATTTTCATTTTTCACTGGACTTCACAAATTATATAGCTGATCCTAAAACTGTTTTTAGTACTTAAAAAAAAAAATTCTGGCAAACAGAGCGCCAGGAATTATAGCTGGTGGCTGGTAATAAAAACAGATGACATTATCATAAGAGTGAGTTTAGGGTAATGCAAACTGCATGAGACACTGGGGTTGGACAAGCCTAGGCTTGAAATTTGCCCCACCTCTGCCTTGCTGTGTGACCTTAAGTAAGGTTCATCATCTCTCTGATCCTCAGTTTCCACACCTGCAAATTGGGGATAATAGTATCTACTTCATACTAACAACCTCTGAGAGGAGCCTAGGCTAATCCTGTCTACCCATCCTTGTGGCTGTTGTTTAGGGTCCTTCCTCTGTGTTCCCAGAGCCTCTTGTTCTTACCCTTGCCAATGCCCTCATTACACAATTTTGGAAATTATATTTCTGTATAACCATCTTCCCACTAGACTATGAGAACTTTGATGACTTGGATAGAGCCTGGATTTTCCCTCTGTCCCCAGAACCTAGGGGCCCTAGGCCTTGGTAGGTGGAAAGAAGTATTTCTTGGCTTAATGGTAATAGTATAAGCTACATGCTTAATAAAGAATAACAACTAATTTACAAAACATGTGTTGGAAATAATATGTAAGAAGTGTGTAAACCCAAGATATTTCCCTACTTAAATTTTCTTCACTCAGGGCGTGGCCTTTTATCCTTTTTTCAGAACCATCAAGAGCCAGTGTTTTCCCGATATCTTAACTTCATAGTGTAACTGGCACTGGCATCTTCTGTTACTCCCTCAGTCTCAGATTTGGCCTCACAGTGGACCTGCATTGGACACGTCACTGAAGACTTCCCAAACACAGTGTTATTGATGCTAAATAGGCCCTCAAGAAATATTTGTTGAATAAATGCCTTGTTAGATTAATAGAAGCCAGCTAATTACATTATTTTATTTTATAGGTAAAAGGGTTCAATATCATTTGGTCTTATACTGGCAAAATCGAGGACATGAGCTAAGAAGTCAGTGGAATTGTGAAGTTCAAGTGAGCATGTTCACACACACACGAAGAGCCCACTCTCCCGGTGTTCTGTTTTTTCCATGACCACTCATTTCCAGTCAATTTCACTTTCTTCTCTCCTGTGTTCCATTTTCACATCAATACACTATACTGCAGATGCCATCAAATTCATCAGATACAGACTTTTATTGAGCTTCTCAGGTTGTGTGACTGCCTTCCCAAACAGAATGTGAGATTCTTGAGGGCAAGGAACATGATAGGTCATTACAAAAAGCAGAATCCAAAATAATGCCTAAAATATGGTAGGAGTCACTGAATAGTTGTTGAATTAATCTGTTGTGACACATATAAAAAAAATCTGCCTTTCATTTTGAGGATCGTTGTATAGGAACCATTATTCTATAGACACTATCTGTATAGGCAGTATGTGTGTGGCTTTTTGTATCAGTTACCAGATGCATTCTGATATTCAGCTGTCAGGAATTGAGAGAGGATTATTCCAATTCTTTTTTCTGCAGCATTTTTGTATAGTAAGTAGTACAGTTTTCAGTACACACCTTAAATAAGGATAGTGTTTCCCAAACCTCAGGCTTTCATAAGAAACCTTTAGGATTTCTTAAAATTTTCCTTCTTTTTATCTTTCCCTTTCTTTCCTTTTTACTTTCTCTCTCATTATCTTTGCCTCTTCTCTTTCTCCCTCCATCCTTCCCTCCCTCTCTTCCCACTTCCCCTCCTTCTTTCCTTCCTTCCACTGTATGCATAGTCCACAATTTTTTTTTTATTATTATTATACTTTAAGTTCTAGGGTACATGTGCATAACGTGCAGGTTTGTTACATATGTATACTTGTGCCATGTTGATGTGCTGCACCCATCAACTCGTCAGCACCCATCAACATTTATCCAAACACATTAATTGATATTTGATTTGTTTTCATGTTTGGGCTATTACAAATAAAGCTTCCATGAACACTCATGTACAGATACTTGTATAGACAAGCTTTCTTTCCTCTTGAGTAAATACCTAATAGTGAAATAGCTGGGTCATGGTAAGTATTTGTCTAACATTTTAAGAAACGGTCAAATTGTTTTTCAAACTGTATGTAGAGTTTTATATTCCCACTGGCAGTGTATGAGTCCAGTTCCTCCACAGCCTTGCCAACAATTGATGGGGGCAGACATTAAAATTTTAGACATTCTACCATCAATTATAGACTGGATTAAGAAAATGTGGCACACATACACCATGGAATACTATGCAGCCACAAAAAAGGATGAGTTCATGTCCTTTGTAGGGACATAGATGAAGCTGGAAACCATCATTCTCGGCAAACTATCGCAAGGACAGAAAACCAAACACCGCATGTTCTCACTCATAGGTGGGAATTGAACAATGAGAACACTTGGACACAGGGCGGGGAACATCACACACTGGGGCCTGTTGTGGGGTAGGGGGATGGGGAAGGGATAGCATTAAGAGAAATACCTAATGTGAATGACGAGTTATGGATGCGGCAAATCAACATGGCACATGTATAAATATGTAACAAACCTGCACGTTGTGCACATGTACCCTAGAACTTAAAGTATGATTTAAAAAAAATTTTTTTAGACATTCTAATAGGTGTGTAGCAGCGTCTCGTGATGGTTTGTTGTTGGTGGTGGTGGTGGTGGTGTGTGTGTGTGTTTGAGATGGAGTCTCACTCTGTTGACCAGGCTGCAGTGGCGTGATCTCGGCTCACTGCAACCTCCACCTCCCAGGTTCAAGCAGTTCTCCTGCCTCAGCCACCCGAGTAGCTGGGATTATAGGCACCCACCACCATGCCTGGCTAGTTTTTGTTTCTTTTAGTAGAGACGGAGTTTCGCCATGTTGGCCGGGCTGGTCTCAAACTCCTGACCTCAAGTAATATGCACACCTCAGCCTCCCAAAGTGCTGGGATTACAAGGGTGAGCCACCATGCCTGGCCTTTCGTGTTTTTAATATGAATTTTCCCAATGGCTAATGATGTTGAGTATCTTTTCACACGCTAATTTGTAAATACTCTGGCAATTATTTATTGGGTTGTTCATTTTCTTACTTTGAGTTCTGAGAGTTCTTTATATATTCTGGATACAAGTCTTCTGTTAGATATGTGACTTGCAAATATCTTTTCTCACTCTATTGCTTATCTTCTTATTTTTATAGTACCTTTTGAAGAGCAGGAATTTTTAATTTTAATGAAGTCCAATTTATCAATTTCTTTTATAAATCAGGCTTTTGGTGTTGTATCTAAGAAATATTTTTCTAACTCAAGGTCATAAAGCTTTTGTTCTACATTTTTCTCAAATCTTTATATATTTAGCTCTCATATTTAGTTTTATGATCTAGGTTGAGTTAATTTTTAGTTATCACTCAAGGTATAAATCAACATTCATATTTTACTTTTGGATATGGATAGCCACTGATTCCAGGACCATTTATTGAAAAGATTAACCTTTTCCCACTGAATTGCCTTTGTACTTTTGTTGAAAATCAATTGACCATGTATGTGCTGACTTTTCTGGACTCTATTCGATCACATTGAATTTCAAAGAGCCAGGACCACACTGTCTTGATAACTGTTACTTTATAGTAAGTCAAAAAGACAGTTTCTTCTTTTTCAAGGTGGTTCTAGCAATTTCAGCTCTTTTATAATTCTGTAAGAATTTTAGAGCCAGCTTATCCATTTCTACTAAAAAATCTCCAGATTTATTAAATATAATTTGAGATATAATAAGCCACATATATTTAAAGTACACAAATTTGTATGTGTTTTGACATATGTATATACCCATGAACCATCACCACAATCAAGATAATCAATATATTCACCAAACTCCAAAAGTTTTCTCCTGCTTAACTGTAATCCCTTCCTCTTTTCCTATATCCTTACCCTGTCCATAGGCAATCAATTATCAGCAGTCTGTCACTACAGATTAATTTATATTTTCTAAATTTTATATAAATGGAATCACACAGTATGTATACTTTTATGCTCTGGCTTCTTTCTCTCAGCATACTTATTTTCAGATACATCCATATGTTGCCTATGTCATCCATATGCATTTGTTGTATATGTCAATACATTATACCGTTTTAATCAATGAGTGGCATTATATGTATATACCAAGATTTATTTAATCATTTACCTGTTGAAGGACATTTGGATTCTGTTTAATTTTTGACTATTACAAAATACTATGAATATTTTTGTATGTGTTTATATGGACATATTCTTTTCCTTTGCATGAGTGAATACCTAGGTGATGAATGACCTAGGAGATAAATATGATAGGCATATGTTTAATTTTGTAAGAAACCTCCAAATATTTTTCAAAGTGGTGGTATCATTTTACACTCCCACCACCACTGTGAGGTTTCCTGTTCCCTTACATCCTTGCCAAACCTTAATATCGTTTGTGTTTATAAATTTGCACATTCTAGCTGTGTAATGGTAGCACATTGTGGCTTTAGTTTGCATTTCCTTAAGAACAAATAAGGTTTGTCTTTTTTATGTGCTTGTCAGTAACATATTTTCATTTGTGAAGTGTGCAAACAAATGTGAATCTAAAACAGCCAGTCCTGCAAGATGGATTTTGAGTGGTTAATGGGACCTAAATTTAAAATACAGCCAAGCAGCCATTTACTGACTAGAGGTCACACAGGTACTCTGAGTTTCCTGGAAAACTCATGCCTGCCTTTACCTTTGGGGCTTTCAGAGCTCACAAACCAATTGGTTGGGCTCTGAACCAACCAATCGGAGCCCACCTGCCTTAGCCAATGAGAGCTCAGTTGTATCGACCAGTCAGAGCTCAGCTGTGTTCACCAATCAGAACCAAGCAAATCTGAATCCTTCATTTGTACAAAAGGTCCTGACTGGGAACCTGGGTAAGAACTTTCTCTATGAAAGCCAAACCATCTCTTTGTTCTCTGGAATACAGTTTTGTTTTACATAGAAGGCTGTGTCCGTTTGCAAACTGTTCATGGGAATTCAGCCTTTCCTCCAAATTCCTTTTCAGAGAACTTTTGTTTACATTCTTAGTGTCAGAAACAGGATTTGAAGCGATCCCCAACTGCTCCCAATGCCGTTTGAGACAAGGTATAAGCGTCTGCAAGAGCCTCCTGAGTTCTCCCGTTGTCTTCTCACTGGTGCCAGGGCTTCAGGGATAGGCTGGGGTAAGTACTCTCAAATTCGGACTTCCTACCCTTTGTTTAAGGTCTCAGAGACTTTATTCCTTTCCTGTAGGTTCCCTCCATCCAGACCCCAAAGGAGACCTTCCTTTTGTCTCCTGGATGGCATGGGGCGGGTGGGAGGCTTGGGAGGGTGGCCTTCCCAGCCAGTTCCCCCTATCTGGACTCTGAAGGGGGCATTAGCTGTTGGCCCCAGGCTCAGTGGGGGGCCTTCCAAGTCTCAGCCAGTTCCCTCCATCTGGATCCCAGAGGTGGCCTTCCCAGTCACCCTGGGTTTAGAGTGTTGAAGGATTCAGGAGGACAAGAGAAACCTCGGGTTGAAAGAAGAGAATCTTTATTGAGTGCACTCAGGCCCAGCTGACTCATGTCCAAAAGACTGGGCCCAGAACAAAGACAGTACCTGACTTTTATACACACTTTACAAAAGAGGGTGGGCTAGCTTGAAGCAAGCGTACAGTGGCGTGAAAGCAGGGATACAGAGGCAGGACAATGACAGGATTGGACATGACCGTTGCCAAGCAACCCAGATGTTCATTGTCTAGGTTTGCCTGGGCACGGGCTTATCCTATAACCTTCACTTTGGTGCCCAGGCAGCTGTAGTTCAGGCCTACTCAGGCTTCTCGTGACCTTCGTTGTACTTCTTAGATAAAACAGAGTACTTGAAGTCACTAGTTACAGAGAACAAGAATCTATACACTCATTTCATAAAACAAAGGAAAATTGGTTTTTGTTTTCCTTATGTTGAGGGAGTGCTAGGAGAGCCTCCAGAGCACATTAGATAATATTATCAAGACTTTTCCTGGGTCTGGGCCATGCATGTTGCTGCCTCTGGGACAAGTCGTGTAATACAGGAAAACTTATTTCTCTTTCTTTTTAATTTTATTTTTATTTAATTTCCCACCTCAATAGGGGGTTCTTCCCAGCCCAACTCAACCGGTCTATAAGGTTTCTTGGGGATGCTCATGCTAAGGGCACTGACAGGGATGCATTCGTCATGTCAGTGCAATGGGTAACCCATATTTTAAGTTTATCCTGATCAAAACTTGCCTATGTGCAGGCACAATTAGAAGAAATAAAACATGGAACATTCCAGAGACAATGGGAAACCTTTTTTTCAACCGGTACTTTGAAAGTTCTAAATGGAATCAAGGAGCTACCATTACCTTCTTAGGGAAAATAATTCCCAATTGAGTGAGTGCCTTAATGAAACAGAGAGAAGTGCTTGTCAGATTGAAACTAAAGATGAAAAAAAGAAGCCCCCTCTGGGGGCTTCTTCCACTAGCCTCCCCTTGCCTGCTACTCAGCCTGTCTTCTGCACCTTTTTTCCCACCTCTACTTTATCTTTCACTCCCTCCTTCCTCTTCTACTCTTTCATTTTGAAGGGATTACATTTTCTCTAGACTCATCTGTATGTTTTCTTGTAAAATTCTGTCATAAATTCCTATGATTTTGTTACCTTGGTATCCATTTCAGTCTTCCTCTAAAACACCGGAACCACTTGAAAAAGCTTAAATTTTCTGTGCTTTGAAATGTAAATTTGTCGCGCTGTTCTCTAAAATTCAGTAAAGGTATCAGCCACGTGGGACAGATAAATGTCAGTTTATTCCATTTACAGAGAAATAGTTTGAATCTAACTGTTCTTTAAACTATGAGTTTTACCTGACTCATAGCTACAGGCTTACGATTAAAGCTACAAGATCTTTTTTGTCTGTCTGTATTTTATTTGTGTGTGTGTGTATGCATGTGTGTGTGTGTACATATATAATATATGTATATCTATATGTATATATATATTTATCTGTATATTGTCTACAGAACCAAATTGGCTTATAAATAAATGAACACTTGTAAATTAAGTAAATAAACCCAAATGCTTTTCAAGTTCATGTGACAGCAATCTTTTGGTGGATGAGACTGGTCTAATATTGGTTTGATGGCAATGGCTATGTCTTCTGAGTCATTAGAAAAATGCATATATATTTAAATGTAGGGCTCTTTTATACTTATCTGGCATACAGTAATGTAAACTTGTTGATAGAAAATTTTGTTTGCGCTAGTGGCTAGATTTTTCTAGTCCCATGAAGTCTTCTATGTAATTGTTAAAAGTGAATGAATTGAATGGATGTAAATGGGATAAAAGTTTGTAAATGAACTCTTGAAAATGGTTATGTTTCATAATATGTTTACTTGGGAGGACATTCATTGAATTAGATCATTTCCAGATAAGATGTAATTCTGAGACATTGGTTACTGAATATGAGTTCAGGCTCATATGCTTTTGGCTTCTTATTTGAAAGAAAGAAAAGTCATTTGAGTCTGTTGGTAAATATGTCCTATTCTGTGTTAAAAAGATATTCTGTTAGCCTATGTTTCTGGGAATTGTAAAATGTGTATTCATGGATTGTTGGTACATGACTGGCAGTTAAAAATTGCTTAAGTCCTAAATTTTCACTGAAGATTAGGGTTACTAAGAGTTAACATTTTAATTAATGTGTGTGATTAAACAGACAAGAAATACAGTCTGTATGCAAGTGTATGAAGAGGGTAGGATGTCTTTTTGGTAAGATAGATTGACGAGAAAAGAGAATAATTTTGTATAAGAAATAATCTTTTGTGGTAAATTTTTGTCCCAGAGTAAAGTGACTGGTTATTTAAGAAAGAGGAAGTATAGGAGAAAGCAGAAAATCTAAACATGTCAAAAATTGTCTAAATACATTATAATAGGTTTATGAAAATAAAGTTTATCTCCCAATAAATTCGATATTCATGGACTGTATCTCAAAATAATAAGCTATTTATGACAGACCCACAGCCAATATCATACTGAATGGGCAAAAACTGTAAGCATTCCCTTTGAAAACTGGCACAAGACAGGGATGCCCTCTCTACCACTCCTATTCAACATAGTGTTGGAAGTTCTGGCTAGGGCAATCAGGCAAGAGAAAGAAATAATGGGTATTCAATTAGGAAAAGAAGAAGTCAAATTGTCCCTGTTTGCAGATGACATGATTGTATATTCAGAAAACCCCATCGTCTCAGCCCAAAATCTCCTTAAGCGGATAAGCAGCTTCAGCAAACTCTCAGGATATAAAATCAATGTGCAAAAATCACAAGCATTCTTATATACCAATAACAGACAAACAGAGAGCCAAATCATGAATGAACTCCCATTCACAATTGCTTCAAAGTGAATAAAATACCTAGGAATCCAACTTACAAGGGATGTCAAGGACCTCTTCAAGGAGAGCTACAAATCACTGCTCAGTGAAATAAAAGAGAACAAAAACAAATGGAAGAACATACCATGCTCATGAATAGGAAGAATCAATATTGTGAAAATGGCCATACTGCCCAAGGTAATTTATAGATTCAATGCCATCCCCATTAAGCTACCAATGACTTTCTTCACAGAATTGGAAAAAACTGCTTTAAAGTTCATTTGGAACCAAAAAAGAGCCCGCGTTGTCAAGACAATCCTAAGCCAAAAGAACAAACCTGGAGGCATCACGCTACCTGACTTCAAACTATACTACAAGGCTACAGTAACCAAAACAGCATGGTACTGGTACCAAAACAGAGATATAGACCAATGGAACAGAACAGAGCCCTCAGAAATAATACCACACATCTACGGCCATCTGATCTTTGACAAACCTGACAAAAACAAGAAATGGGGAAAGGATTCCCTATTTAATAAATGGTGCTGGGAAAATTGGCTAGCCATATGTAGAAAGCTGAAACTGGATCCTATCCTTACTCCTTATACGAAAATCAATTCAAGATGGATTAGAGACTTACATGTTAGACTTAAAACCATAAAAACCCTAGAAGAAAACCTAGGTAATACCATTCAGGACATGGGCATGGGCAAGGACTTCATGTCTAAAACACCAAAAGCAACGGCAGCAAAAGCCAAAATTGACAAATGGGATCTAATTAAACTAAAGAGCTTCTGCACAGCAAAAGAAACTACCATCAGAGTGAACAGGCAACCTACAGAATGGGAGAAAATTTTTGCAATCTACTCATCTGACAAAGGGCTAATATCCAGAACCTACAAAGAACTCAAACAAATTTACAAGAAAAAAACAACCCCATCAAAAAGTGGGCAAAGGATATGAACAGACACTTCTCAAAAGAAGACATTTATACAGCCAACAGACACATGAAAAAATACTCATCATCACTCGCCATCAGAGAAATGCACATCAAAACCACAGTGAGATACCATCTCACACCAGTTAGAATGGAAATCATTAAAAAGTCAGGAAACAACAGGTGCTGGAGAGGATGTGGAGAACTAGGAATGCTTTTACACTGTTGGTGGGACTGTAAACTAGTTCAATCATTGTGGAAAACAGTGTGGCGATTCCTCAAAGATCTGGAACTAGAAATACCATTTGACCCAGCCATCCCATTACTGGGGATATACCCAAAAGATTATAAATCATGCTGCTATAAAGACACATGCACACATATGTTTATTGCAGCACTATTCACAATAGCAAAGACTTGGAATCAACCCAAATGTCCATCAGTGACAGACTGGATTAAGAAAATGTGGCACATATCCACCATGGTATACTATGCAGCCATAAAAAAGGATGAGTTCATGTCCTTTGTAGGGACATGGATGCAGCTGGAAACCATCACTCTCAGCAAACTATCTCAAGAACAGAAAACCAAACACCGCATGTTCTCACTCAGAGGTGCGAATTGAACAATGAGATCACTTGGACACAGAAAGGGGAACATCACACACTGGGGCCTATTGTGGGGAGGGAGGAGGGGGGAGGGATAGCATTAGGATATATACCTAATGTAAATGACGAGTTAATGTGTGCAGCACACCAACATGGCACATGTATACATATGTAACAAACCTGCACGTTGTGCACATGTACCCTAGAACTTAAAGTATAATAATAAAAAAAAAGCAAAAAAAAAAAGAAAGAAAATAAAGTTTATAAAAGGAGTTTTCTGTGTGATCAGCTTGGCTACAATTGAAAGGACATTTTTTATTGGTTTTTCTAAGGATTGAGCTTTGATGTTTAGAAATGCACTGATGCAGAATTTCAAAATCTAATCCCCTGTGTTAGAACAAGATTTTCTTAAAATACTGATTTGCTCTTAGTAAAGTTGCAGGACGTTTTTATTTTTAATTCCAAAATCTCTTCCCTTAACAGCCATCCTGCAAACTATAAACAGTTTTTATTTATGTCACATTTCTTTCTTAGATCTACCTAATTTTCCTAGTTTCAGGTTAGAAATGCAGCTGTCCTTTTTACCCTTGAAAAGTTATATTGTTTTGCTTGGCTCCGGTAATAATCCTCTCCTTCAATCTTTTCATCACCCCCAGTAATTTTTCTCCAGTTCTAATACTGATGTTATGGTCCGACGCTAAAATTTTTATCTTGAAAGTCTAGAAAGACAATGTTTCCTTCAGTACAACTTGATTCTGTATTTTTCACTTCTCTTGATGTTTCTGAATTGTTCCATGTAACCAGGAAACTTCCCATGCTGTTACTAAAAACCATGTATTCCCCTCTGCTCAAGGTACTAGTTTTCTTGTTTCCATCCTTCTTTAATATAGTGTACACGCATAATCCTGGACACACTTTTCCTGTGTCTGATTAAATTCAGGTACCCTTTTCATCAGGTTTAACTTCCAGGTTATCTAAATGGGCTTTCCATAAGGAGAAGCAACACACTGCAGGAGGTTTTCTTTTCTTTGCCTTTTTGATAACTGGCCTAGGAAACAAAGATTCTGTGTTTTACCAAGATAATTTCCTGTGCTTCATGTCTTTATTAGGTTTTTGATTATGTTGGGAAACTAACCTTCAGAAGAGTTCAGATTTCTACATCCAAATGGCATTCTGTATTGCTTTTAAAGTCTTTTGGTTATCACTCTGGTTAAGAGAATAAATATTATTTTACAGTCATCTGTGATTCTGTTTAATCAAGGACTTTGAACCTTTTGACATCTTTGGCAGGTATCCACAGGATCAAAATCCTAAGTCTTTTTGACCTAAAGCTAACTTTGGGATTTTCTAGTTGGGCCTTGAAGAGCATAAAATAATGTGTTTGTCATCTTGTGGAAATATTAAATGATTAGGCTTACGTGGTAAATTGTATGGGAAACATTGTTAATTGATAAGTGATTCTGGATCCTTTCTCAGTTACACTTATATTATTAAAATATATTTCAAAACTATAGGTTCCTACAAATCTAATATGTTGTCAGTCATAAATCTGGATTATTAATATGAGTATTCCAAAAAAGTACATGAAATTTGTAAAAGTCTGATGGTCCTGATGTGAAGATGTCAATTATAATTCTGGTTGTTATCTTAAAATGCTGCATATAGTAGAGGTGGCTCAATTTCCTTGTCAATTGTAAACTCTCATCAGATTTTTGACCGTGACTGTTCTGGGTTTTTGTCATCCATGGTTAATGTTTTAATTCTTCTCTGGAAGCAGTTGCAATCAGCTGTAGTCCAAAATTGTTTTTCATGGAATTGCTAATCAAGATTGAGTAAAACAATGGATGATGAAATTATTGATGGGTGGATAAAAACTGTGTGCTGATTGTCATGTTCTGATTTGGCTCTGTCACACTCGCGTGGCCGATGTGTGTCCATGTAGCTCCTATCTGGGAGCTGGAGGAAGCCTGTAACACTTTTAACTGCTCTGCTACCCAGCATTTGTCCCAGGAGTCCCTTTAGTGGTCAAAGTATTGCTAATTGGCACATAAGGCTATCTGTTAAGCAATTTTTAATGCCACTACTTAGTGTGTTTTTGTCTGGTGTTAGAGAAAAAAGTGGATGGCTAGTTTTCTTACAAGTTGAAAGGATTTAAAATAAGGTTTAGTGTAAATTTTGTTGAGTACAAAAGCATTCTTGATGTGTGTGAGCCTAGAAAAGATAATTACCCCTTTACTCGGCTTTCTGGGTGTCTGGTCAAGATTGAGTACTGCTGAGAATATTTAGAACTTAGGCAACTAGGAACCAGAGAGTAAGGGCTGCTTTGGTTTGGATGCTAATGGTGATATTTTTCCCCTGGGGGAGAAAAAGATTGAGTAAAACAAAATACTTTACATAAAATTAAGTAATTGACAAGGATATTGTTTTTATGACTTATTGAAAACATTGTTTTTTCCTTAAATGTTTTGTTCTCCAGATTTAATAAAACTTTCTTTCATAAGCTATCTAGAGTATGCAATAATTTGGTAAAGTATCTTTTTATGAAAGGTGGGAGCATTTGCTTTTTCTCCCTAACTGATTTCTCAAAAATTCAGAAACTAGTCATAAGTATTCTTATTTTTATTTATATAAGTTCAATAAAAATTTGCTGTCTCTTTATAAGCAGGATATAATTGGAAACATTGGCTATGTTATCAAGGTTTTGACTGATATGTCATATTTATGAATATGCATAAAATACCTGGCTTTAGGAGTTCCCAGCCTTAGTGAATGAGTAGACATTGTCACTTCCTGGAGGGCCCAGGAACCTTAAGATTTTAAGTAACATTTAAAGCCTGCTGTGCATTGGTTTTCTAGCCTCAACAGGTTTTTAATCTGGGATTCCTATATGATCAATGTGGAGATAAAAAGTTACGTTTCTGAAGAAAAACTAAAGTACACCTGTTATTAGATTGTAACCCTGTGCATTGTTTTTAAGTTCTTACCTACGTGCAGACCGCACTAGATCCTGAATTATCCTAATTTCTCTAATATTTGGCTACAACTAATCCTGATAAAGTATCCCAACCCTCTTCCCCCAAGCAAAAGTACACATAATCTGGGGACATGAAAGGTACATCTCCCCTACTTAAAACTAACCAGGTATTAATTAATTAGGTATTAAAATTGGAGATGAACCAGTCAGAGCTCTGGTTGACACAGGAACTACTCTGTCTATCCTTAATTTTGACACACTTTCCACATCCCCTCTCTGGAGTTCTGAATTCATCCAGATGGTTGGGGTAGCCAACCAACCTATGATGATTCTTAAATCTCTACCTATACCCTTCCAGCTTGGGCCCCTCACTCTCAGTCATTGCCTTTTGCTTGTCTCATTGTCCCACATACACCTCATGGGAAGAGACGTTTTAGAACTTGCCGTGCCTATATTTCCTTGTCCCAAAAAGAGGAAGTAAGTTATAAACTTGAGCTGTCCTTGCCAGGAGATTTTGTCAAAAAAAGGGCTTTTACCTAAGTTTCCATCTGTTCAGTTAGCCTCGCTAATGCTACCTACCCTGATCTCTGAAAGCTACCTGAGAGTCTTCGGACATGATTCAACACCAATGATAACCCCTCAGATTATGAAGATGACAGTGGTAGACATTCCCAAGGATTCCATTTACCAAGAGGAGTTAACCCTCTAGTGAAGGAGCTAGATAAGGAAGTTTTCTGGAGTTCTGATTTGAACTAGGCCCTGCTTGGGATGAATATATGATCAGAAACCTTTACTACACTGTTAACAAAATTGCCTATACCACTAACTGGACCATCAGGGTGTAACAGAGGTCCCTAGACTTCTTTGCTTGTATGGCCCTAGGCAACTGCATTACTTTAGACTATTACCTTGCTGTACAAGGTGGTGTTTGTGCTGTTGCTAACACTTCCTACTGCACCTGGGTAAATACTTTCAGTCAGGTTGAATTAGAAAAATGTAAGATCCTAAAGCTGGTCAAATCTCTGAAAGGAACATCTTCACAAAGCCTCCTGGATGGCTTACTGGACCAAATTTCTGATTTCCAAATATTTTCAGCTGGCTCCCCGCCAGATCCCTTCTATGTCCTACCCTACAAGTCTTAATAATCCTCTCATATTTGGGCTAAGCATTTGACTCCTATTTAAAATTTTTCTATCCTGTTTTAACAGATGCCCACAAGAGACTTCCCACCAGTATCATGTTGACCCAATGCTTTTAAGACTTTAAATTCACTCCAGCTGGAAACCAGAACCAACTTAACCCAAGAGACTTTGATTCAAATGCAACAGTACCTGAGTGCCTCTCATAAGTAAATGGCTCTGGTTGCTCAATTGGCCACTGCCCTGCCATTAGGATTCCTGCACAGGACTAGGTAGACTCACAGCAGGTATCAGCTCTGTGTTGCAGCGGCCCTTTATGAGTTTGAGGACGTTCTCTCTACTTTTAGTTTTCAGACAGCTCTTTTTAGGAAAGGATGTTGGATTTTTGTCAAATGCTTTTTGTCTCTCTATATACTGATGAATCTTTTATCTTCATATTTTAATTGTAATTTGATGTAGTACTGGTTTTTGAAGTTTTATTTTATATTTAATTGACAGATAATAATTGTATATATTTATGGTGCATAATATGATGTTTTGATACTAAACTTTATGGAATGACCAAATCAGGCCAAATAATGTATCCATAATCTTAAACACATCATTTATTTGTGGTGAGAACATTCCAAATTCTTTTAGCCATTTTGTAATATATAATGCATAATTACTAACTGTACTCACCACACTGTATAATGGATCAACAGTACCTATTCTTTCTGTGCAACTAAAACTTTGTATCCTTTGACCAACAGCTCTGCTTTACCCCTCATCTGCACCCCAGTATCCACAGCCTCCCTTCCAACCTCTGGTAACTACCATACTACTCTATTCTTCTTTGAGTTCCCATTTTTTTAGGTTCTATATATAAGTGAGATCATGCGTATTTATCTCTTAGTGCCTGGCTTATTTCACTTAGCATACTGTCCCCTAGGTCCATCTATGTTATCACAAATGACAGCATCTCTTGCTTTTTTAGTATTTTATTGTGTGTATATATATCACATTTATTTAGTCCATTCATTGGTTGATGGGCACTTCTGTTGTTTCCATATCTTGGCTATAGTGAATAATGCTGCATTGAGTATGGGAGTGCTAATATCCCTTCAACATACTGATTTCAATTCCTTTGGATATATACCCACAAGTGGGATTGCTGGATCATATGGTAATTATATTTTTAGTTTTCTGAGGGACTTCCATACTGTTTTCAAAAATGGCTGTACTAACTTACAATACCACCAACTGTGTACAAGGGTTCCCTTTTTTCTACATCTTCACCAACATTTGTTATCTTTCATCTTTCTTTTATCATATCCACTCTAACAGGTATGAAGTGATAGATCATTGTGGTCTTCATTTACATTTCTCTGATGATTAGCGATGTTGAGCACTTTTTTGTATATCTGTTGGTCATTCATATGTCTTTTTACATTTTTTTTACTTTTTTTTTTTTTTTTTTTTTAGAGACAGGGTGTTGCTCTGTCACCCAGGCTGAAGTGTAGCACTGCAATTATAGCTCACTGCAACCTCAAATTCCTGTGCAACCTCAAATTCCTGGACTCAAGCAATCCTCCCACTTCAGCCTCCCAAGCAGCTGGGACTACAGGCACATGCTACCATGCCTGGCTAATTTTTAAAAAAATTATAGAGATGGGGTCTTGCTATATTGCCCAGGTTGGTCTTAAACTTCTGACCTCAAGCAGTCCTCTCACCTCAACTTCCCAAAGTGCTGTGATTACAGGCATGAGCCACCATGCCTGGCGTGTGTGTGTGTGTGTGTGTGTGTGTGTGTGTATGTGTATGTATAGAGACGGTATGTATGTCTTCTTTTGCAGAACATCAATTCAGGTCCTTTGCCCATTTTTAAATAGGGGTATTTGTTTTCTTGTTATTGAGTAGTTTGAGTTCCTTGTATATTTTGGACATTAGCCCCTTATCTGACATATGATTTGCAAGTATTTTGTCCTTATCTGTGGGTTGTCTCTTTATTGTGTTGTTGTCTGTTTTGTTGTGCAGAAGTTTTTAGTTTGATGCAATTTCATTTTTCTATTTTTGCTTTCATTGCCTATGCTTCTGGGGTCATATACAAAAAAAAATCTCTCTTCCTATACTACTGTTATTGAGTTTTTTCCCATTTTCTTCTAGTAGTTTTACAGCATCATGTGTTATATTTAAGTCTTTAATCCATTTTGAGTTGATTCTTCTATAAGGAGTGAGATAAGAGTCCATTTTCATTCTTCTGCATGTGAATATCAGATTTTCCCAGTATTATTTATTGAAGAGGATGGCTGTGATCATATTGTGGTTAGTACTTTGAGTTGTGTATTATTCCTATTTTAAATATTACATTACTTGATTTGTTAAATATTTTAAAATTTTTGCATCTGTGTTCATGATGAATGTATCTGGCAGTTCTTTCTTTTAATATCTTTGGTTTTCTATAAGAGCAATGGAAGGAATTTGTATAGAATTGTTATTATTTCTTCCATAAATGTTTGGTAAAATACAATACTAAAATCATCTGGTCCTGGAGTTTTCCCTGTGAGAACGTCTTTACAGCACCAGTTTTTTAAATAGATATAGGGTTGTTCAGATTCTGTATTTCTTCTTGAGTAAGCTTTGATAGTGTAAGACTTTCAAAGAATTTGCACATTTCTTAAAGATTGTCTAATTCATTAGCATTAAGTTGTTCTTAATATTCCCTTTTAACCATTTAAAAACCTGTAGAACCTCTGGTGATGTTTCTTCTTTTATTCCTGATATTAATTATTTGTAATGGGAGGTTTATTAATTTCATTGATCTTCTCAAAGAAATATTTTTTTTTGAGACAGGGTCTCACTTTGTTGTTGCCCAGGCTGGAGTGCAGTGGCATGATCATGGCTCACTGCATCATCGACCTCCCTGGCTCAGGTGATTCGCCCACCTCAGCCTCTTGCGTAGCTGGGACTACAGGCACGCACCACCACACCTGGCTAATTTTTGTATTTTTTTTTTGTAGAGACAGGGATTTACCATGCTCCCCAGGCTGATCTTGAACTCTTCATCTCAAGCCATCTGCCCACCTCAGCCTCCTAAAGTGCTGGGATTACAGGCGTGAACCACTGTGCCCAGCCCTCAAATAACTATTTTTAATTGCACTAATTTTTTTTTTTTTTTTTTTTTTTTTTTTACTGTTTCATTGACTTTTTTTTTTTTTTTACTGTTTTTTTTAACTTTTTTTACTGTTTTTTACAGGCTTTTTTTTTTTAAGTTTAAAGAATAATTAATAAAGATCAAAACAAATATCAATGAAATAAAGTGCAATAATATAGGAGGGGCAAAATAGTTTAAATAGTGAAACTTTTTTAAAACTGTCTTACCTCTACTATGTTATTGCGTCTTATTTCACTGATCTTTGATTTGGTCTTTACTCTTTAAAATGCTTAATTTGGATTTCATTTGCTCTCTTATTCTCTTGTATTTTAAGGTGTAAACTGAGACCATCAATTTCAGCTTTTGTTCTTTTCTAATATTAGGTTTTATTACTATAAAATTTTCCCTAAGTAAGGCTTTACTAAATCCCATAAATTTTTAAAGGAAGTGTTTTCATTTAGTTCAGAATGTTTTCTGATATTTCTTTTGATTTCTTGTTAAACTCAATGATTGCCTAGAACTGTCTTATTTAGCTTCCAAATATTTGGAGATTTTCCACATAACTTTCTAGTATTGATTCTTATTTTAATTCCACTATAGTCAGATGACATACTTTTTATGGCATGCATTTAAGTTTATTGAGACTTATTTTATGGTCCAGGATGTGGTCTACCTTGGTAAATTATTTGTGTAATTGAAAAGATACATTCTTCTGTGGTGGAGTGGAATGTTTTATAAATGCCTTGATAGTGTTGTTCAAGTATTCTGTATTCATACTGAGTTTGTATTTTCTTGGTTTTTGTTTTGTTTTTCTTTTTGTGTTTGTTTGAGATGGAGTCTTGCTGCGTCACCCAGGCTGGAATGCAGTGGCATGATCTCAGCTCACTGCAACCTCCACCTCCTGGGTTCAAGTGATTCTCCTGCGTCAGTCTCCCAAGTAGCTGGGATTACAGGTTCCCACCACCATGACCGGCTAATTTTTGTATTTTTAGTAGAGATGAGGTTTCACCATGTTGTCCAGGCTGGTCTCGAACTCTTGACCTCAGGTGATCCGCCCACCTCTGCCTCCCAAAGTGCTAGGATTACAGGCGTGAGTCACTGTGCCTGGCCTATTTCCTTGTTTTATAAATTACTGAGAAAGTAATATTGAAATCTTAGACATACTTGTGAAAATTTCTATTTGTCCTTTTAGTTCTATCATCTTTTCTTAATTTATTTTGCAACTCTGTTACTAAGTACATACATATTTAGGATTTTATGTCATTTTAATGTATTGACCACTTTGTTATTGTGAAGTGACCAAGCGACTCTCTTTGTTCTTGCTCTGACATATACTTTGTTGGGTTAATAATGTAGTCACTGTAGCATTCTTTTGATGAGTGTTATCTTTTGCAAGCTTCTCTCTTTAAGTAATTTATGGTTTAGTATTTAAAGTGGGATAGATATACCTTGGATTTTTTCCCCTGTCTGATGATCACTACCTATTAACTAGAGTGATGAAATAATTTACAATTTAAAGTGATTACTGATATGGTTAGATTTAAATCTACCATCTTGGTATTTGTTAGCTATTTATCCAATCTGTTATTTGTTTCCTTTTGCCTTTTTCTCTCATTTCTCTTGGATTGAGAGTTTTTTCTTCTTCTGATATAAAATTCTCATAACGTAATAGTCTCTCTTTTAAAGTGTACAATTCAGTGGTTTTTAGTATATTCACCAGAGCTCTGGAGTTGGGAACAGGAATCTGATTTTCCAGGAAATAACCCCCACTCTACAAATGAGCACTGGACAAGGATGGCAACCCCTGATCTTTTTGGCTTGCCCTGCCAGCCATGGAACCTTTGCTTTATAGAGGAATGGAGGAATGTGGGTCAGAGGCAATTAGTGCCCCAGTGTTCTTCGCCTGTTGCATCTGGGATTCGAGCTTTTACCATATAAATTGAGGCTGGGTGAAAGAAGGGAACTTTAGTACTCTCAGCAGCTACTGCCTGGAAGAGAGCTTCCATCTCATGTGGCTGAGTGAGAGGAATGATAATTGGCAGCTCGCCCTTCTTACTGTGAAACCATAGCCCCAGGCTGGGAGCTGGAGAGAGGGAGCCCCTGTTTTTTGGCTGCACAGGCCTGGAGCTGAGCTTCCGTAACACGGAGCTGGAGGTGGAGAGTAATCAAACAAACTGTTACTCTTCTTACCAAGATTTAGTTAAGTTTTCTTGAATAAATGTTTCTCCATTTGTCACATGTCCTCAGGTTAATTTCCATAGGCTTCCAATGATTGTTTTTTTAATAACTTTTACCAGTTAAATCGTTGGTTTGCTAGGTAGAGGGTAATCTGAGCTCCTTCCTCTGTCATTCAAGAAGTCTCACCTTAATAATCACTTCCTTATTTTTTCTGCATCAAACTCTTAATTCTTTCAGCATCTTGAAAGACACAAATATTAGACTTTTAATATTGCCCCACAGAACACTCATTTGGGTAATTCCCATTGATCTTTCTTCAAGTTTACTGATTCTTTCATTTAATTTCTGTTGTTAGGTCCATCCAGTGAATGTTTTATACCCATTAATATGTTTTCTGTTCTTAACTTTGTATTTTTTAAATCGTTTTTGTTCTGTAGATATCTACTTTTTCATTCATTTCAAATGTGTTTTTACCTCATGGAACATAGATATACCAGCTACTTTAAAGCCTTTGATAATTCCAACATTTTGGTCATATTATAATTGGTATCTATTGATTATTTCTTTGGGAATTGATCATATTTTCCTGATCCTTTATATGTGGTATAATTTTGGTTTGTATTTGCAAATTTTTTAATATTCTGTTGTGAATGTTTTAATATGGGATCTTGAAGATAGAGAGTACTTGTGCAATTATTAGGAGAGACACGGGGAGGAAATAAAGAGTCTATTACTTATAGCTCTTGGGGGTCGATGGCACATGTAGAGACTGTACACACTGAGGTCAGGGAGTACATAGAAAAAGAGAGAGAGAGAGAAAGAGAGAGAGAGAGAAAGAGAGAGAGAGAGAAAGAGAGAGAGAAAGAGAGAGAGGCCCATCAGCCAGTACTCTTATTGGGGTTAGGGCAGTTATCCAAACAGATTTCCTGAGGGGGCTTTTAATTGTTAGATTTAAAGCAAACACACAAGAGTTCCAGGAAGTCACACTGTAAATGAGAGTTGGTCACTGTGGCATATCTGCACAGTTCATGAGGGTATGTGGGTCAGTGGGGACAGTCAAGTAGCTTATATCTAGCTGTCCCTTAGGGAGATGGTCAACAGAAGGAGGTTGTATAAGTCAGATATCTGTATCAAATATATTGAGAAACTAGGGGAGGTACAGAACTGGAAGCTGTGCCAAGGGTGACTAAGCCCTGCTTCTGGTATGAGAAAATTAAACTTATATATAAAATGGATGTCAAGGCAACAGAAAATTATGAGAATTTACTACATAAGCCATTAAGTCTATTAAAATAGCCTGGAAAATATTGATCGTTGTTTCTTTGTTAAGCAATCAATCTAGTTAAGTTCAGACCACATGTTCTCTCCTTTGTTTTTTTAATTTATTCTTAATTATGGATGCATAATCATTGTATGTAATAATGGAGTACATGTGATGTTCTGATACATGTATACAACATATGATGATTGAGTCGGAATGATTGAGGTCTCCATTACCTCAGCCATCTAACATTTGTTTGTGTTAGGAACATTCCAATTCTACTTTTTAATTATTTTAAAATATACAATAAATTGTTGTTAACTCTGGTCACCCTATTGTACTACTAAATACTAGATATTATTTGTTCTGTTATTTTGCACTACCCTCACTTTATTCTCATTCATTCTCTCTATCTCCCTCCCCCCGACCCCCACTCTCCCCTACCTTTCCCAGCCTCTGGTAACCATCAATCAACTCTCTGTATCTATGAGTTAATTTTTAAAACATGTTTAGCTCCCATATATAAGTGAGAACATGTGGTATTTGTCTTTCCACCCCTGTCTTATTTCACTTAACATAATGTCCTCCAGATCCATCCATCTTCTTGCAAATGTGTGTGTGTGTGTGTGTGTGCGCATGTACATATATATATATAATATTTTCTTTATCCAGTTGTTCACTGATGAACACTTAGGTTGATTCCATATCTTGGCTATTGTGAGTAATGCCAGAGTAAACAAGGGAGTGCAGATATCTCTTCGATATATTGATTTCCTTTCTTTAGAAATATATAGCCAGCACTGGGATTTCTGGATCATGTGGTACTTCTACTTTTAGTTTTTTGAGAACTTGCATATGTGGCCTTTATTATTTTGAGGTATGTTATTTATATTCCCAGTTCATTGAGGATTTTTATCATGAAGGAATTCTGTAATTTTTTTTTTTTTTTTTTTTTTTTTTTTGAGACAGACTTGCTCTGTCACCCAGGCTGGAGTGCAATGGTGCGATCTCAGCTCACTGCAACCTCCGCTTCCCCGGTTCAAGTGAAGGAAGGGTGAATTTTATCAAATGCTTTTTCTGCATCTATTGAGATGATCATATTTTTTGTCCTTAATTCTGTTTGCATGATGGACTACATTTATTAGTTTGCATATGTTGAACTATCTTTGCATCACTGGTGTAAAAAACCCACTTGATCATGGTGTATTATCTTTGATGTGTTGGATCTGGTTTGCTAGTATTTTGTTGGGGATTTCTGTGTTATGTTCATAGGGACATTCATCTGTAGTTTTCTTGTTGTATTCTTGTCTGATTTTGATATTAGGGTGATACTTGTCTCATAGAAGTTAAGAATTCCCTCCTTCTTGATTTTTTGGAACAGTCTCTGGAAGATTGGTGTTAGTTTTTCTTTGTGAGTTTGATAGAATTTGTTTGTGAATTCATCTGGTCCTGGGCTTTTCTTTGTTGGGAGGTTTTTAATTACTGATTTAAACTCACTATCTCACTGCTTCTTATTGACCTGTTCAGGTTTTCTGTTTCTTCCTGGCTCAATCTTGGGAGGTTGTATGTCGCCAGGAATTTATCCATTTCCTCTAGGTTTTCTAATTTGCAAGTGTATAGTTGTTCATCATAGTCTCTAATGATCTTTTGTATTTCTGGGGTATCATTTTTAATGTCTCCTTTTCATTTCTGATCTTGTTTATTTACGTCTTCTCTCCTTTTCTTTTAGTCTAGCTAGCAGTTTATCAATTTTATCTTTCCAAAGGACCATTTTTTTGTTTTCATTAATCCTTCTTGTTTGTTTTGGGCCTATTTTATTTACCGGTGCTCTAATCTTTCTTATTTATTTTCTTCTGCTAATTTTGGGTTTGGTTGGTTCTTGCTTTTCTAGTTCCTTAAGTTTCATTATTAGGTTGTTAATTTTTAACCTTTCTACTTTTCTGATGTAGGCATTTAATGCTATGAACTTCCCTTTTAGCACTGCTTTTGCCAGTATCCCACAGGTGTTGGTATGTTTTGTTTCCAGTTTCATTTGTTTCAAAAACTCACAGGCAGTGTTTTTATTCTCCTGACCTTTTTCTGGTGTCATGCTGTTCTAGTTGTTTAGATGTCTTGTAAATTTTTTGTTGGGAAATGGAGATTTTAGATAATACATTGTAGCAATTCTGGATACTGCCCATCCCACCCCACCCGCCAGTCTTATTATTGCTAGTATGTTTGTTAATTTGTTTAGTGACTGGCTAAATTTGTTTATTTCCCCTCCCTGTAGTGTTAGATCTCTGATGCTGCTTCTCAAATAGGCGCAGCCTTGGGTATACCCACAGTCACACTGGGGTGACATTGGTTTTGTTAGAGCTCTCTTTGACTATTCTTTTACTTTACTATCCAGCTGTTAAGCCCTACAAATTAAGGATTGGTTGTTGTATGGTCTTTAGTAGTGCTTCAGGACTTAAATTGCTGTACAGACTAATCCAATAACATTTAGGCTCTTTTGAAGAAGTTCCTGTGGACCATGATTGAGATTTTTTAATGAACCCTCATGGGCTCTTCCCACATCTTTTCACAGGCTCTTTTATCTTCCCAGGCCAAACCTCTGAGTCATGACCCTGGAGTTGGGGTACAGACAATGGCATGCTTCTCTCTGAGTGATATTTCACTTTAGCAGCTGAATGCTCAGTGGGTATGTGTGTAAACTAACCTCAAATTATCTTGACTTGCATCTCCTAGTGTGGAACCACTGCCTTACAGGAGTGATTGGATCACTGCCAAGGGTGATTTGGACCTCAGTATTCTCAGTGGCACCCTGTCCGAGATGGAGATTTCACCCCTCAAGTGGTGTTCAGATCAAAGAAGGGAAACCCCACCTCTCAGCTACACTCATCTGGAACTTAGTAACAGGTAGCTGGGGGAAGGATAAGAAATACCGACATCTACCCTTCCCTGAAAGATTGTCCTCTAACTGGGAGTTTTGGAGAGAGGAAGCCCTGTGCTCTTGGCTGCAGCAGTCTGGAGTGTAGTTCCTATGTTACTGATCTGTGAAAGGGGAAACAGGGAGCAGGTTTCGGCTTGAACACCGCAGACTCACCATTTTTATCAAACTCTACTAGATTTCCTTGAATAAATGCTTCTTCATTACTTACATGCCCCCCGAGACCACTTCTAGAGACTTTAAATGGCTGTTTATTTTTAATATTTTTTTTACCATTTTCACTGGGGAGCAGGTCCATGAAAATCCTCACACTGCCATGCCAAGAGTAGAACTCTGATAGTTCTCTTTTTAATGAAATTCATATTCTGACTGAAAAAGAACTTATGTAGTTATAAGGTGACTCAATCTGGGTTGCTATAACAAAATACTATAACTGAGTAGTATATAAGCAATATACATTTATTTTCACAGTTCTGGAGGCTAGAAGTGTGAGATCAAGGTGCTAGCAACTTCAGTGTCTGCTGAGAGTCCAATTTATGGTTCACAGATGGCACTTTCTCACTGTGTCCTCCTCACATAGTGGAAAGGGTAAGCAGTTCCCTGAGGCCTCATTTAAAAGGTCACTAATCTCAAAATGAGGGCTCTGCCCTCATGATCTCATCACTCCAAAGGCTTCACATCCTAATACTATCACATTAGTGATTAGGTTTTCAACATATAAACTTTGGGGGGACACAAACATCCAGACCATAGCATAAAATATAAAAGCGAAAGAGAAAACGAGGGAGAGAGAGAGCATGCAACACAGAAAATAACAAAAAATACTTAAAATGCCACAGTCAGCATTTTATTATATATATTTCCAGACTTCCATCAATGCATACACACACAGATTTCTTTTTTTTTTATTATTATTATACTTTAAGTTCTAGGGCACATGTGCATAACGTGCAGGTTTGTTACATATGTATACTTATGCCATGTTGGTGTGCTGCACCCATCAACTCGTCAGCACCCATCAATTCATCATTTATATCATGTATAACTCCCCAATGCAATCCCTCCCTCCTCCCCCCTCCCCATGATAGGCCCCAGTGTGTGATGTCCCCCTTCCCGAGTCCAAGTGATCTCATTGTTCAGTTCCCACCTATGAGTGAGAACATGCGGTGTTTGGTTTTCTCTTCTTGTGATAGTTTGCTAAGAATGATGGTTTCCAGCTGCATCCATGTCCCTACAAAGGACACAAACTGATCCTTTTTTATGGCTGCATAGTATTCCATGGTGTATATGTGCCACATTTTCTTAATCCAGTCTGTCACAGATGGACATTTGGGTTGATTCCAAGTCTTTGCTATTGTGAATAGTGCTGCAATAAACATACGTGTGCGTGTGTCTTTGTAGTAAAATAATTTATAATCCTTTGGGTATATACCCAGTAGTGGGATGGCTGGGTCATATGGTACATCTAGTTCTAGATCCTTGAGGAATTGCCATACTGTTTTCCATAATGGTTGAACTAGTTTACAATCCCACCAACAGTGTAAAAGTGTTCCTATTTCTCCACATCCTCTCCAACACCTGTTGTTTCCTGACTTCTTAATGATTGCCATTGTAACTGGTGTGAGATGGTATCTCATTGTGGTTTTGATTTGCATTTCTCTGATGGCGAGTGATGATGAGCATTTTTTCATGTGTCTGTTGGCTGTATGAATGTCTTCTTTTGAGAAATGTCTGTTCATATCCTTTCCCCACTTTTTGATGGGGTTGTTTGTTTTTTTCTTGTATATTTGTTTGAGTTCTTTGTAGAGTCTGGATATTAGCCCTTTGTCAGATGAGTAGGTTGCAAAAATTTTCTCCCATTCTGTAGGTTGCCTGTTCACTCTGATGGTAGTTTCTTTTGCTGTGCAAAAGCTCTTTAGTTTAATTAGATCCCATTTGTCAATTTTGGCTTTTGCTGCCGTTGCTTTTGGTGTTTTAGACATGAAGTCCTTGCCCATGCCTATACCCTGAATGGTACTACCTAGATTTTCTTCTAGGGTTTTTATGGTATTAGGTCTAACATTTAAGTCTCTAATCCATCTTGAATTAATCTTCGTATAAGGGGTAAGGAAAGGATCCAGTTTCAGCTTTCTACTTATGGCTAGCCAATTTTCCCAGCACCATTTATTAAATAGGGAATCCTTTCCCCATTTCTTGTTTCTCTCAGGTTTGTCAAAGATCAGATGGCTGTAGATGTGTGGTATTATTTCTGAGGACTCTGTTCTGTTCCATTGGTCTGTATCTCTGTTTTGGTACCAGTACCATGCTGTTTTGGTTACTGTAGCCTTGTAGTATAGTTTGAAGTCAGGTAGCGTGACGCCTCCAGCTTTGTCCTTTTGACTTAGGATTGCAGATTTCTTCATAGAAATAGGATTAGGTCATACCTGCTGTTTTTTAAATTGTTCTTTTCATTTACAAAAGAAGGTAGATGAATTTCATGTTAAATAATATATGTGCTTCATCATTTTTAATGTTTTCATAATATTCCATTACACTGATGTACTATGTTTATTTAACCAGCCCTCTTCTGATCAACATTTAGGTTGTTTTATGCATTGCATTATGACAGTGTGTTTTGAAAAATAAACAAGGCATAATTTGCTGGGTTTTTAATCATATGGGTAAAAATCAGTGGGTAGTCTATGACTCAATAAATGTGCTTAGATGTTACTGAATTCTTTAACATGCTTAGGTAATAACAATGTGTTTAAAAGCTGTAAATAAATCCACTCAAAGTAATCTTTTTCTCCTGTGTGTACTATACAAGAAATAACTTACCTAGCCTAACAAACAGAAAAGCTCATCACACTTCGATCTCTCTCCTCCCTTCTTTCTCCAGCTCATACCCACCCCCATCCTGATGGAGCAAATTTAGGATCCTGTGTCTTTACCATGTTCTTTCCCTATAAAGCCATTCCTGCTTTGTTATATAAAGACATCCCTATGCTGCAACACTCTGCTCACCAAGCAAATTGATGATAGTCTGGCATCTTGTCTACATCAGCGTCCAGTTGGGAGACAGAAACTACACCCATTATTTTATAATACAGCATGAGTTTAAAAGTTAACCAGATATAAAGTTCTTAACTAGGTAACTGACAGGAAAAAAAGAACTGTAAGGTACCATGAAGGGAGCAACTGCATGAAGCAGGTATAACCCTCAGGGCAGAGGAAACAAAGCACTTGGAAGTATTAAAACTTGGAATCTTAAAGGAGGAAGCTTCATGGAACTGGTGTTTCTTTGTTTGGAGAAGAATCCACATGAATCTGAGACCAAGTTCTCTAAGGAGGGGTGCTTCTCAGATAGTGTTGGTATATTTGAGCTTGGGAGAGGGGCACGGCAGAGTTGAAAGTCAGACCTCTAAGAAGAGGGCACTGGATGGAAGACTATTTCTAGTGTGCCTGAGCTCAGAAGAGAGGTCCTGTTGAGCAGAATTTCACACTTCAGAGGAGGATGTTCTGCTAACGGGTGTTGGTATCTCTGAGCTCTAAAGAGAGGACCAGAAAAAGAGTTTGGGGGCACATGACCCAGAAATTTTAACCCCAGGTATATAACCAAAAGCATTTAAAACTGGTGTTCAAGCAAAAACTTTTACACAGATGTTCGTAGCATGCCTATTCACAAGAGAAAATGTGAAAACAATCCAAATGACCAACTGTGGTATATTCATACAATGAAATAATATTATCTACAAAAGGAATGAAATACTGATATGTACTATAATATGAATGAACATCAAAACCATTATGCTAAGGGAAAGAAGCCAGACACAAAAGGCCACAATAATGTATAATTCTATTTACATGAAATATAAATAATAGGCAAATTCATAGGGAAAGAAGGCAGATTAATGGTTGACAAAGACTAGGAGAAATAGAGAATGACTCCTTAATAAGTACAGAGTTACCTTTTGGGGATGAAAATGTTCTGGAACTAGATTGTGGTGATGTTTGTGCAATGTTAGTGTACTAAATACCACTGAGTTGTATATTTTTTTTTTTTTTTTTTTTTTTTGAGATGGGGCTGGAGTGCAGTGGCCAGATCTCAGCTCACTGCAAGCTCCACCGAGTTGTATATTTTAAAATGGTTCAAATGGTAAATTTTATGATATATGTATTTACCCCAATTAAAGTAATTAATTGCCCCAATTAATTAATTAAAGAGCAAGGCAATGGGCTGAGACCCATACCCTTGAGTAACATTACAAAGTTGCATATAGAAGAGTGGGTTTGAATTGAGGGGCAATATCTTAATAACTGACATATACTGAATGCAGTTTGTTTATCAGAGGGAAAAAATGGTGTCTGCCAGAGGATCCTGCTTAGGGGATCTGGCTGTCACTGATTATTAACCACGTGGCACATTACATGTTATTCACTTACAGTAGTTAGAACAAGTCTGCCACCTGAGATACTCATCCAGTTTTGGGGTGGACAAATCCAGCTTTCCAGCCTTAATTTAAGGGCAAGACCCTGGTGAATCTTGCTACTATGCAGGGTTGATGTAACACACATGCCAAGTTAGTTTCTAAAGAGAAATCCCCAAACTCAACTTGCACCTTCTTTTTCCAACCATGCTCTAAGTTAGTTAAGACTGAAGTAGGGTCTCTAGATTTACATAGTTCTGAGGCAGGATAGGCAGTCAAGGAAGTGATCATGTCCTTGGGATGCAGTAACCATGGCGACCATACAGTCAACACAATAAGCCCCAGCATTCTCATTGTAGTTAAGCTCATTCAAGCAAAGCACTCTCCAGTAGGAACTTTCCCCTCTAGAAAGCATGCACGTTTTGATTTTCCCTGTCCTCAGACTCACATTTTGCTCATTATAATAGTATAAAATACACCCCTGGGTGGAGATTTAAGATGCTAATGAGACATGTGACCTATGAACAAGCACGTACAGGTACTGCGAATGTGCACCTAGAGGACCACCCAGAACATGCTTGCTAGTAACATCTCTTCCCACCTCCTTATAAATAATCATGTAAGACTACCAGAAAGGGAGTTTCATGTCTAAACAGGATGACAAGAAAACAGGATGGGGGGCGTGGCGGTCCAAAAGGCAACTTTTTGGGCGCCAAAACAGAAAAGCCTGTCCTCATTTAGGTCCATGGGCACAGGCCTGAGGGTGGAGCCGTCACCAGGGACTCCGCCCTTCTCTACGCAGCAGTTCCCTGCCCCGCTCCCGTATCACCAACACTGCTTTTGCCAGCATTGTTTCAGTGAAGTTCTGGGGGAAATGATTTAAGTTGTCTGTATTGCTTATATGAATATATGTGCTGCCCTCCTTTTGAATGCTGCTTCTGTATTAGTCACAATTATACTAACCACATGGGTTGCTGTCAACATTCAATATTTGCGTATTTTGCTGCTTAGTTTTACATCTTTCAGGCCACATTTCTTTTTTGTTTTTTTTAATTTTTTATTATACTTTAAGTTCTAGGGTACATGTGCACAACGTGCAGGTTTGTTACGTATGTATACATGTGCCATGTTGGTGTGCTGCACCCATTAACTCGTCATTTACATTAGGTATATTTTGTAATGCTATCCCTCCCCCCTTCCCCCACCCCATGACAGGCCCCAGTGTGTGATGTTCCCCTTCCTGAGTCCAAGTGATCTCATTGTTCAGTTCTCACCTATGAGTGAGAACATGCGGTGTTTGGTTTTCTCTTCTTGTGATAGTTTGCTGAGAATGATGGTTTCCAGCTGCATCCATGTCCCTACAAAGGACGCAAACTCATCCTTTTTTATGGCTGCATAGTATTCCATGGTGTATATGTGCCACATTTTCTTAATCCAGTCTGTTGTTAATGGACATTTGGGTTGATTCCAAGTCTATTGTGAATAGTGCCGCAATAAACATATGTGTGCATGTGTCTTTATAGCAGAATAATTTATAATCCTTTGCATATATACCCAGTAATGGGATCGCTGGGTCAAACGGTATTTCTATTTCTAGATCCTGGAGGAATCGCCACACTGTCTTCCACAATGGTTGAACTTGTTTACAGTCCCACCAACAGTGTAAAAGTGTTCCTATTTCTCCACATCCCCTCCAGCACCTGTTTCCTGACTTTTTAATGATTGCCATTCTAACTGGTGTGAGATGGTATCTCATTGTGGCTTTGATTTGCATTTCTCGGATGACGAGTGATGATGAGCATTTTTTCATGTGTCCGTTGGCTGCATAAATATCTTCTTTTGAGAAGTGTCTGTTCATATCCTTTGCCCATTTTTTGATGGGGTTGCTTGTTTTTTTCTTGTAAATTTGTTTGAGTTTTTTGTAGGTTCTGGATATTAGCCCTTTGTCAGATGAGTAGATTGCAAAAATTTTCTCCCATTCTGTAGGTTGCCTGTTCACTCTGATGGTAGTTTCTTTTGCTGTGCAGAAACTCTTTAGTTGAATTAGATCCCATTTGTCAATTTTGGCTTTTGTTGCCATTGCTTTTGGTGTTTTAGACATGAAGTCCTTGCCCATGCCTATGTCCTGAATGGTACTGCTTATGTTTTCTTCTAGGGTTTTTATGGTTTTAGGTCTAACATTTAAGTCTCTAATCCATCTTGAATTAATTTTCATATAATGTGTAAGTAAGGGATCCAGTTTCAGCTTTCTACATATGGCTAAGCCAGTTTTCCCAGCACCATTTATTCAATAGGGAATCCTTTCCCCATTTCTTGTTTTTGTCAGGTTTGTCAAAGATCAGATGGTTGTAGATGTGTGGTATTATTTCTGAGGGCTCTGTTCTGTTCCATTGGTCTATATCTCTGTTTTGGTACCAGTACCATGCTGTTTTGGTTACTGTAGCCTTGTAGTATAGTTTGAAGTCAGGTAGCACAATACCTCCAGGTTTGTTCTTTTGGCTTAGGATTTTCTTGGCAATGCAGGCTCTTTTTTGGTTCCATATGAACTTTAAAGCAGTTTTTTCCAATTCTGTGAAGAAAGTCTTTGGTAGCTTAATGGGGATGGCAGTGAATCTATAAATTACCTTGGGCAGTATGGCCATTTTCACGATATTGATTCTTCCTATCCATGAGCATGGAATGTTCTTCCATTTGTTTGTGTCCTCTTTTATTTCACTGAGCAGTGGTTTGTAGTTCTCCTTGAAGCAGTCTTTCACATCCCTTGTAAGTTGGATTTCTAGGTATTTTATTCTCTTTGAAGCAACTGTGAATGGGAGTTCACTCATGATTTGACTCTCTGTTCGTCTGTTATTGGTGTATAAAAATGCTTGTGATTTTTGTACATTGATTTTGTATCCTGAGACTTTGCTGAAGTTGCTTATCAGCTTAAGGAGATTTTGGGCTGAGACGATGGGGTTTTCTAAATATACAATCGTGTCATCTGCAAACAGGGACAATTTGACTTCCTCTTTTCCTAATTGAATGCTCTTTATTTCTTTCTCCTGTCGGGCCACATTTCATACTCAGCTTGTTTGTTGTCTCTCCAGCAGTACTTGAGACTGCCACCTAGTGGACGTTGTGATTTATTTGCTGATCAAGTTTTCTGTTGACAAAATTTTCTCCATTTTCAGGAGCACGTTAACAGTACTCCATTCCTCCAGGTTTTATGCATTTTCAGACTCCTTCAGATTGTCCTTCAATAGGCTTTCTTTGCTGAACAAAAGATGCACAGTCATGTGGACGCCCAATTGCGGGGATTTCACTGGTGAATTCCAGGTATTATAACTGGCAAACCAGTGAGGTATGGAAAGGCTTGTTGGGGAGACATTCCAGCTCCCCAGCTGGCAGCAGGGGCCATCTTGGTCAGGCCTGGAGATGTCCAGTGTCGGTAAGACTTAGGATGGTGCATGGCAAATGCTCATTACCTCCTAGGGCTTCGGTTTTATGGGGATTCAAGGGGACTCCCTGGACCCCACCGTGGTCCAGCTTTGCTCTTGGAGACACCCATGGCCTCCTGTATTTCAATATATGTTTCAAGCAGAACCCCTTATTCCCTTAGGTTTAATCCTTTCCTCTCTATTGGGATTAGCAGGGTCAACTATGGGAGTTGGAGCCTTGGGAAGCCAGCACTAACTGTCTCAGGAGACTGCAGTGGCCCTCCAACAAACAGCAAAGGATCTCACTACGGTTCAACAACAGCTAGACTCCGTGGCTGCTATAGTCCTACAGAGCCAAAGAGCCTTAGATCTCCTCACAGCTAGATAAGGAAGAACATTTTTGTATCTAAGAGAAAAATGCTGTTTTTATATCAACCTGTCTGGTCTGGTCCAGGAAAATATTAAAAATATTGTTATCCAGGCAGACAAAGTTGAATCTTTAGGAACTTCTGTGGGAACTTAGAAGCAATGGCTGTTATCTGCCCTGCTTCCTTTAATATAAGTGGCAATTATTACCATACTTTTAGCCTTAACTTTTGGGCAAACTTTGTTTGAAATTCTAACTGATTTCTTGCTCTCTACGTTACAGCAATTCCAGGACCACATGATGGTTTTGCAAAGCTTCCAACCTTTAGCTGCTAATGAGCTATCTCATGTCTTGTCCACTGGTCCCGTGAATGACATGGCTTACACTCCATTAGATCAGGCAAGAAGAGACGTTAGGGCCCAGGCTAGGCAGGGACGATGTTGCACTCAACAGGAAGCAGTTTCAGAAGAAATGACCTAGCCCCTCAACCTCCCATATGATTATGGGCCCTAAAATCTCTTAGGTGGGGAATTGAGGCAGGATAGGTGGTTGAGGAAGTGACCGTGTCCTCGGGATGCAGCAAACATGGCAACCATACAGTCAACACAATAAGCCCCAGCATTTGCATTGTAGTTAAGCTCATTCAAGCAAAGCGCTCTCCAGTAGGGACTTTCCCCTCTAGAGAGGATGTGCATTTTGATTTTGCCTGTCCTCAGACTGACCCTTTGCTCATTATAATAGTAAATAAATACAGCCCTGGGTGGAAATTTAAGATGCTAATGAGACATGTGACCTATGAACAAGCATGTGTAGCTACTGTGCATGTGCACTCAGAAGACCACCCAGAGATTGTAAACTAGTTCAACCATTATGGAAAACAGTATGGCAATTCCTCAAGGATCTAGAACTAGATGTACCATATGACCCAGCCATCCCACTACTGGGTATATACCCAAAGGATTATAAATTAGTCTACTACAAAGACACATGCACACGTATGTTTATTGCGGCACTATTCACAATAGCAAAGACTTGGAATCAACCCAAATGTCCATCTGTGACAGACTGGATTAAGAAAATGTGGCACATATACACCATGGAATACTATGCAGCCATAAAAAAGGATGAGTTTGCGTCCTTTGTAGGGACATGGATGCAGCTGGAAACCATCATTCTTAGCAAACTATCACAAGAAGAGAAAACCAAACACCGCATGTTCTCACTCATAGGTGGGAACTGAACAATGAGATCACTTGGACTCGGGAAGGGGAACATCACACACTGGGGTCTATCATGGGGAGGGGGGAGGAGGGAGGGATTGCATTGGGGAGTTATACATGATATAAATGATGAATTGATGGGTGCTGACGAGTTGATGGGTGCAGCACACCAACATGGCATAAGTATACATATGTAACAAACCTGCACGTTATGCACATGTACCCTAGAACTTAAAGTATAATAAAAAAAAAAAAAAAAAAAAAAAGAAGACCACCCAGAGCATGCTTACTAGTAACACGTCTTCCCACCTCCTTATGAATAATCATGTAAGACTCCCAGAAAGGGAGTTTCCCCAGTAATAATCAGCACTGTCTCATCCTTATGAACAGCCCATCCTGAATTCTCTCTGTCTCAGGGTGTACTCTCTATTCTGCACTTAACTTTCAAAATATTATTTTTCCTTTGCAATAAACTGCTCTATCTTGTGTCTCCTTTTCTGTGTGTCTCTTGTTTAAATTATTTTAAACTAAGAAGACAAGAACCCAGGTCTCACAACAGCCATCAACAGTACCAAATCCATAAACCCCAAGGATTTTTTTCTGACAACTGTGATTTTAGCTTCTCTCCAGATAGTTATACTACTAATTCGTAGTATAACTGTGGGCTATATACTTTGAAGATATGGCATAATGCTATTTCCAATTAATGGAAGCTTCCAAGTCAAGGGAAACTTCAAATCTGGTCACACAGATTTCAGTAATCTCACTATTGCAATTCTATTTATAATCAACCTAATTGTGTTTACTATAGTAGTAAAGGTAGAGGTGTTTTTCTTTATGACTTAATTTTCCTTTTTATATTTTCTGTCTAAGATCATGAGTCATTTGAAACTGTATTAGAGCTTCAATTCACCATGTAAAGTAATGCAAATGATGTATTCTTTCCAGCTGTAGTTCACATGTCAGCAAAGGACACAAATGGAAAGTATCTTAACTCCTTCCTTCAACATTTGCTGCACCAGGTGTTACAGAAATAGTGAAAAAACGGACAAAAAGCTCTCAGGAACGGAGAGAGAAAAAGACAGGTACACAATGACAACACAGTTTGATCAGTGTTACATAGAGATAAAGATACTGGGGTGTAGAATCACAGAAAGTGGGTATTTTCCCTTGTCTGGTGGATCAGTAAAGACAGCCTAGAGGAAGATATATGTCCCTAAATTTTGTAATATGAGAAGGGCTTAACTAGAGATGTAGTAGAAGATATTTCTAACAAAGAGAATAGCAGTTGCTGGAAAATTCAGAGTGGTTTGTTTAAATTAGTGATTCCCAATCAGGGAAATTTTTGCCCTCCCCCTTCAGGGACATTTGGTAACAGCTGGAAATATTTTTTATTGTCACAACTGGGATTTTCCTAGTAGCATCTAGTAGGTAGAGGAGCCAGGGATGCTGCTAAACATCCCACAATGTATAGTACAGTCCCCCATAATAAAGAATTATCTGGCCCAAAATGTCTGTAGTACCCAAATTGAGAAATCCTGGTTTAAATAGATCATGAAGCAATGAAAGAAATGTTTCCATTACTAACCACACAAGATTGGGTGATATGGAGTCATTCTACAGATACTGGATTCAATATAATAATACGATTTTCCATAATAAATAGGAATTACTCATTTATTAAGGCCTTAATTGTGTCAGAATAAAAAACTGTACTTGACGGATTATTATATACTCTGCAGGGACATATCACGCAGTTTTACTTTGAAAAGTAGTTCATCAAACACTTTGCCAGGTAAGATATAGAGATAACAGATGACCACAAGAAAAGATGATTCAACATCTTTAAGTCATTAGGGAAATTCTAATTAAAATCACAATGAGATATCACTACACACCCACTAGGATGACTAAAATTAACAAGTGGCCATACCAAGTGTGACAAGGATATGGGATAATTGGAACTCTCATATACTGCTAGTGGGAATGTAGAATTATACAACCACTTTGGAAAATAATTTGGTCATTTTGTAAAAATTATTTACATAGGTAATTATCCAAAAATACAAAAGCATCTGTCCATGCAAAGATTTGTTCATGAATATTCTAATAGCAGCTTTACTTAAAATAGCCAAAAGTTAAAAACAATCAAAATGTTTATCAATGGCAAATGGATAAACAAACTCGTATATTCTTAAAATGAAATACTACTCAGTAATTAAATGTATTGAACTACTGATACATGCAAAAACATAAATGAATTTCAAAATAATTCTGCTGAGTGAAAGAAATAAGACAGAGTACATACTATATGATTCTATTTATATAAAACTTTAGAAACTGCAAACTCAAAGTTTGAGTTTGAGTTTGTCATAAAGCATATTAATTGTTACCTGCAAATGAAGGGGCAGGGAAGGTGGGAGGAAAATGTTATAAAAGGGTATGAAGAATATATTGGGTATGATGGATGTGTTTATTATCTTGATGATAGTGATGGCTTTGTATATCAAAATTCATCAAATTGTATACTCAAAATGTATATAATTTGTTATATGTAAATTGCAACTCAACAGAACTATTAAAAATGTGGTTCATAATATTACCAAGCAGTTTGATCAGCTTACAAGTTAGCATTTCTCTCTAATCACTATTAACTTCTTTTTCAATGGATACATAAAGATGTACATATTTTAGGGTACATGTGATGTTTTGATACATTCATATTATGTCTTAAGATTAAATCAGGGTAATTGAGATATCCATCACCTTAAATATTCACCTTTTCTTTATGCTAGGAATGTTCAAATTATTTTCTTCTAGCAATTTTGAAATGTATACTAGATTTTTTTTTTTTTTTTTTTTTTTTTTTTTTTTTTTTTTTTTTTTGAGAAGGAGTCTTGCTCTGTCACCCAGGCTGGAGTGCAGTGGCGCGATCTCGGCTCACTGCAAGCTCCACCTCCCAGGTTCACGCCATTCTCCTGGCTCAGCCTCCGAGTAGCTGGGACTACAGGCGCCCGCCACCACGCCCGGCTAATTTTTTGTATTTTTTTAGTAGAGACGGGGTTTCACCGTGTTAGCCAGGATGGTCTCGATCTCATGACCTCGTGATCCGCCCGTCTCGGCCTCCCAAAGTGCTGGGATTACAGGCTTGAGCCACCGCGCCCGGCTGTATACTAGATTATTGACTATAGTCACCCTACTGATCTGTCGAACACTAGGCTTTATTTTTTCTATCAATCACTGTATATTTGTACCCATTAATCATCTCTCTTTATCCTCCATTCCTTTCTACCCTTCCTGGCCCCTGGTGACCAACAATTCACTCTCCATCTTTGTGAAATCCACCTTTTAACTTCCACATATGATAAGAACATATAATACTTGTCTTTCTATGCTTATTTCACTTAACATAATGACCTGCAGTTCCATCCATGGTGCTGCAAATAATAAGATTTCACTCTGTTTATGGCTGAATAATACTCCATTTTGTATATATACCACATTTTCTTTATCCATTCATCCACTGATGGGCACTTAGGTTGATTCTGTATTTTGGCTATTGTGAATAGTGCTGCAATAAACATGGGAGTGCAGATACCTCTTTGACATACTAATTTCATTTCCTTTGGAGATATAACCAATAGTGGAATTGTTGGATCACATGATAGTTCGATTTTACGTTTTCTTGAGGAACCGCCATACTGTTTTCCATAGTGGCTATACTAATTTACATCCCCACCAACAGTCTATGAGGGTTCCTCTTTTTCCACATCCTCACCAGCATCCATTATTGACTGTCTTTCAGAAAAAGGCCATTTTAACTGAGGTGAGATGATATCTCATTGTGGTTTTGATTTGCATTTCACTGATGACTAGTGATGTTGAGCAATTTTTCATATACCTGTTGGCCATTTGTATGTCTTCTTTTAAGAAATGTCTATCCAGGTCTTTTGCCCATTTTTAAATCAAATTATTTGATTTTTGGTTTTGGTATCAGGGTAATGCTGACCTTACAGAATGAGTTTAAGAGTACTCCCTTCTCTTCAGTTTTTTCAAAGAGTTTGAGTAGAATTGGTATTGGTTCTTCTTTAAATGTCTAGTAGAATTCACCAGTGAAGGCATCAAGTCTTGGGCTTTTCTTTGATGGGAGATATTTACTTCTTATTTAACATCTCTACTCCTCAGTTTTCTCATAAGTAAACTGCTTTCTTGTTTTAGCTATTCTTAAATCTAAGTATAAATTTAATTTGTCACTAAGAAATGAAGTACTGATGACCTCTTAGAACTATTCACATAGTGATTATGTAGAATTTTATTAAATTACAAGAATTTTTGCCCTGTGGACTGCACCCTTTATACGTACTTCTTTTACAATAACACCAGTAAAAATACATTCCTTAAATTTAAACAATTTTATTCTTAACATCCTATTATCTGGGACTTTAACAAGGGGTCGCCTTGCCACTCTGGGCTGTTTGTTTTCTGTCTTTTTGGTTATCCTCATTTCTTTTCCCAGAAGTGATATCTGAGAGTCAAAAATGATTGAAACAACCTAAACCATTTTCTCTTTTTTTTTTCCTTATTACCTGCTCTGAACATAAGCCTTATTGCAAAAACTACTAATGAACAATTTTTTTATTCTGCCTTCCTCTTATTGATTATTTCTCTTTTGCTACCACACTGGCTGACTCTAGCCAAGGAGGTTTACAGTACTTTTTTTTCCTTCTATGAAAAGGATTTTTGAATCCCAAATGGAATTTGAGCAGAGGTCCAAAAATGAATTTGGTGACTCTCCGTATAATCCAATTTATGATAACAATTTAGTAAAATGTTACCTAAACTTGTAAGCCAAGGATTCAATGGTCTTGGAATATTATACTGAAAATTTATGGTTCTACCATATACCAAAATAGGAAATACAGAACACTTATAAAAACATATCTAGCCATATATATAAACTGGCCCCAGGCATTCACACAGACTCACATACACATTCCAGAGAGAGAATGTCTTCTAATTTTATCAATGGACATGAATGTTTATAATTTTGGAGCTCAATTATTATCTTTTGGGAGGATTCATCACAAACAATTACTGTCTGTGACTTTTGTTCCTTGATTCAATTCAATTAACTTCCAACTGATTTACACACATTACAGAATTTCAAAGGCAAATTGCTTCATTTAGAAAAAAAACCCCACTTGATCAAGGAGAAATATTATTAACATATTTTATTCAGAAGTACTAACATTTAGAAAGACAAAATCATAGGCTAGTTATTTTACCATTTTTATATCTCTTGATCACTTTAGTTAAATATAATATATAGTCTTAACCCTAAATATAACTGAAGATCCTCAAGCCATTTTGGTCCTTCTTGCTGATCAAAGTTTGGTTCATGAACCAGCAGCATAGGTATCATTTAGGAACTTCTTAAAAATGTGAAACCTCAGACCCTATCCTATTCTTACTTGAATCAGACTCTGTATTTTAACAAAGACCTCCATGAGATGTATATGTACATAAAAGTTTGAGAAGTACCTGTGGTAATATCTTTAGTTGAGTCTATTTCTTGTTTTCATCCAGGAGCCCATCTTATCTTTAAATGTGATTTTCATACCTCTGCTCTGATTTTGTAGTTAATCCTTTGATTACAATATTATTTTTCTTATATCCAAGTTCTCCTAGTTGCCTCACTTTTTCCACCATGTGTGTCCAAATGGAAATGGCTTATTTCCTGCTGATTTTTTCTCTCACTTCAAAATGTGTAAAGGCCAGAATATTATATACTTTCACCAGAGGTCATGGTATAGTCACAACTCAAATATTAGGGTAGATTGAAGTGATGGGCATTTGGAGGATACATTGTAGTTGTCCTTGAGATGCTGTTGCCATACTGAGTGTTTTGAAAATAAAAGAGTTATTGAGACATGCTGACCTACAGAAACAGGTTAATATAGATTGAGTACTTTCCATGTGTCATGAACAATTTTAAGACAATTGCACACATTAATCCATTTGTCTTCAAACGTATAATGCTGAGTTGTCAATGTTTCATAGAGGCATAGAGAGCTGAAAACAACTATCCTAACACTGCATAACTAGTAAGTGGCAGGAACAATCCAAGTTGCCCAAGAACAGAGATCCAGTTTTAAATGCTATGCGTTTCCTCTTACAACAGACAGATTTCCTATATCTAGTTTGGTCAGAAGTATGAAATGGCTTAACAATTACTAAGGCTATTAGTTTTCTCCCATTTCTCACCCTGCGTCAGTGAGAGGCTCTGTTAAGGAAGCTTAGGGTCACAAAATCTCATTACAAATTCAGTCATGTCATATAAAATCAATTTTTGTTAAACATTTTGTTTTGAAATCATTGTAGATACACATTCAATTGTAAGAATAATACAGAGAAATCCAGTGTACCTTTTATCCAGTTTCTCCACAATGGTATCAACTTGAAGAACTATGGTATAAATATCACAACCAGTATATTGACATTGATATACTGCACTTATTTTATTACAGTTTTACTTATATTCGTGTGTGTGTGTGTGTGTGTGTGTGTTTAGTTCCGTGAAATTTTATCACATGTGTAGGTTCCATGTACCCAACACCACAGTAAAGATATACAACAGTTCCATCAGCACAAGGATCCTTTCTGTTGCCCTTTATTTTTTATTTATTTATTTATTTCTTCATTTATTGAGATGGAGTCTTGCTCTGTCACCAGGCTGGAGTGCAATGGCACGATCTTAGCTCACTGCAACCTCCGCCTCCCGGGTTCAAGCGATTCTCCTGCCTCAGCCTCCCGAGTAGCTGGGACTACAGATGTGCACCACCACTCCTGGCTAATTTTTGTATTTTTAGTAGAGACAGGGTTTCACCATGTTGGCCAGGATCGTCTTGATCTCTTGACCTCGTGATCCACCCACCTCTTGACCTCATGATCCACCCACCTCGGCCGCCCAAGGTGCTGGGATTGCAGGTGTGAGCCACTGTGCCCGGCCTGTGTTGCCCTTCTAAAACCATACCCACTTCCCTTCACAACACCTTTGTCCGTAACCATAGGAATATTATATAAATTGAATCACACCTGTGATGAACATCTGTCTACAGGCTTTTATGTAAACATGAAGGTTTCATTTCTTTGAGATGAATGCCTAAGTGTTCAACTTCTGGGTTGTATGATAATTGCATATTTAGTTTTGTAAGAAATTTCCAAACTGTTTTCATGATCATTTTTAAATACAAATTAATCAATCAAGTGCATAAGAAACTGATTAGGGTAAATGCCTCTGAGAGAAAATAGAAGCTGGGTGAGGCAAAAACAGATTCTTGCACATTTAATCTTGTCTTAGCTTCCGCTTATCTGAGGACTTGAATGAGTATATGAGTGATGCTTGCGGACACTGCCTTCACTGAGCCTATAGTTTAGCTGGGAAGTCAGCCTGTAATGACATTGTACATTACTGAAACTGAAGGCAGTTTGAGCAGAAAGGCTTTGGAGTCAGATATATCCTGTGCTATATCTTTTTGGTTTTGTGATCAGTGAGATAGTCTATGCTTCTACAGCAGTTTGATTCAGATGAGGAAAACAAAACCCTACCTCAAAGGGTTATCATTAGATGTTAGTGCCAGCATACTAGTCTCTCAATAAATGTTTACTTCTAGTACTAATACTGTACTACTCAGAATATAGGATGAAAAATAATTAAGTACTGTCCATGCCATCCAGACAGCACATATAGAAGACCAGTGTCTTTAGTGCAAATTAGATGTTGACCTGAGGATGTGACAGTCTGACAACAGGAAAAACATAGTGTCTGATAGCCTTTGAGAGTATTAAGAGGTAGATAATTGTGTGAGAAATAACTGAGTTATTAACAATAATGACACTAAGGATCATGAGAGCTCAATTTTATACAGTGCTCAATATGTGCCCAATACTCTTGAAAGCAATTTATGTGCAATCCCATATGTAATCCTTACAACAATTTTATGATGTATAATTATCCTCATTATATAGGTGAAGAATATGAGGATCAGAGATTAAGTGACTTTCTCATAATCACAGAGATCCTAGCATGTAGCTTGACTCCAGTGTCTGACTTTGAAATGCCAAATTCAACAAGCACCCTGTGAGATCTTGACCTCCGTTAACAATTCTGACCCTCATATTCCCCATCTCTGTAATGAGGAAGAAATATGACATATCTCGCCAGGAAGCTGTGAGGCTTAAGTAAGGAAATATATGTAAAGTACTGACACTATGTAGCTATTCAATAAATGAAAAATATTACAATTGTCAGTTATGTTACATGACACTCCCATCTTGTGTCACATAGACACTCAGCAAATCCAGAGAAATCTTAGTAAAAGCTCAGGTAGGTTCCATTGGCTGTAAAATCACTGGGACTTCTTACACAAGGCTTACAATTCCCAAAGGAATTTTCCCCTCCTCTGCATGGTAAAGGCACCACCATGCTCTCAGTCAGCCTGAGTTCAGGCACACCACAAGCCAAAACAAGCACAAGCTAAGTCTTTCCCTTTGCAGGTAGATGGGAATGAGGTGTAGGGGAAGCTTACCCCAGATCAGCAGACAGGCTACCCAGAGAAGGAAGGTATAGAGGCCACACTGAGATTTGTGGGGCATTTTACCATCTCTGTGTATCTTTGAAACCCTGCCACTACCAGGGATTCTAGTTGTTCAAGGAGCTGGGGAACAAGATCCAAGGAGAGTCCTATCCCCATAAGAAGGGAATCTTGCTGCCTCATCTCTTCAGAGTTACCCCTTCACTTGGCCATTTCTTATTGATCTTTCAGTGCCCAGCTTAGCCATTAATTCCTCTTTATAAATATCTCAAATACAACCATCTCACAGAAGTCATATTATATTTACAAATCATTCATACCCACATGGCAGAGATAACCTTATTGGAAGTGTGAGAGTTCAAGAAGGCTAGGTTATACTCATAAATCTTTCACTTTTTACTTCTGTGAACTTTAGGACGTTCCTTTTCCTTATTCTTTTTAGTTGAAAAGAAGTGTATTTTAATAGCCTTTTCTGGTAATTGCAGATATTCTTTCTGGATACTACATCAAAACTTGAGAAGTGGTAGTTTCTTAAAAGTTAGTTACAGGGGCGTGCCCAAGATGGCCGAATAGGAACAGCTCTAGCCTCCAGCTCCCAGCGTGAGCGACACAGAAGACAGGTGATTTCTGCATTTTCAACTGAGATACCGGGTTCATCTCACTGGGGCATGTCGGACAGTTGGCGCTGGTCCGTGGGTGCAGCCCAACCAGCGAGAGCTGAAGCAGGGCGAGGCATCGCCTCACCTGGGAAGCGCAAGGGGGAAGGGAATTCCTTTTCCTAGCCAAAGGGAATTGAGACACACAACACCTGGAAAATCAGGTAACTCCCACCCTAATACTGCACTTTACCAAGGGCTTTAGCAAACGGCACACCAGGAGATTATATCCCACACCTGGCCCACAGGGTCCCACGCCCACGGAGCCTCCTCATTGCTATCACAGCAGTCTGAGATCTAACTGCAAGGCGGCAGCGAGGCTGAGGGAGGGGTGCTCGCCATTGCTGAGGCTTAAGTAGGTAAACAAAGCCACCAGGAAGCTCGAATTGGGTGGAGCCCACCACAGCTCAAGGCAGCGGGCCTGCCTCTGTAGACTTCTCCTCTGGGGACAGGGCATAGCTAAACAAACAGCAGAAACCTCAGCAGAGGTAAATGCCCCTGACAGCTTTGAAGAGAGCAGTGGATCTCCCAGCATGGAGGTTGAGATCTGAGAACGGACAGACTGCCTGCTCAAGTGGGTCCCTGACCCCTGAGTAGCCTAACTGGGAGACATCCCCCACTAGGTGCAGACCGACACCTCACACCTCACATGGTGGGGTACACCCCTGAGATGAAACTTCCAGAGCAAGAATCAGACAGCAACACTTGATGTTCAGCAATACTCTTATCTTCTGCAGCCTGCGCTGCTGATACCCAGGCAAACAGGGTCTGGAGTCGACCTCAAGCATACTCCAACAGACCTACAGCTGCGGGTCCTGACTGTTAGAAGGAAAACTAACAAGCAGAAAGGACACCCACACCAAAACCCCATCAGTACGTCACCATCATCAAAGACCAAAGGCAGATAAAACCACAAAGATGGGGAAAAAGCAGTGCAGAAAAGCTGGAAATTCAAAAAATCAGAGTGCATCTCCCCCTCCAAAGGAACGCAGCTCATCGCCAGCAACAGATCAAAGCTGGATGGATAATGACTTTGACGAGTTGAGGAGAAGGCTTCAGTCGATCAAACTTCTTCTCAGCAAGCCTTGCCACTGCAGGCTAAAGTCAGAGTCCTCATGAATGGGATTAGTGCCCTTATAAAAGAGGCCCCAGAGAGATGCCTTTCCTCTTCCACCATGTGAAGACACAGTGAGAAGGCTGTATTTATGAACCAGTAAATGGGCCCTCACCAGACACTAAATCCGGCAGCATCTTAATCTTGGAATTTCCACCTTCCAGAACTGTGAGAAGTTAATGTCTATTGTTTACAAACTTCCTGGTTTATGGCATTTTGTCATAGCAGAATTAAAATATGGACTAAGACAAAAAATGGTACCAAGAGGTGGAGGTGCTGCTCTAACAAGTACTTAAAATATGGAAGCACCTTCAGAACTGGATAATAGGTAGAGACTGGAAAATTTTTGAGGTAGATGGTAGGAAAAACCTACATTGCCATAAAAGGGCCTTAAATGGTGACTCTGGTGAGGTCTGAAGAATAGGAGAGCTGTAGAGAAAACCTCAGTCTTCTTAGAGAATATCTAAGTGGTCATGAACAAACTGTTCATAGAAATATGGATGGTAAAGGCCATTCTGATAAGACTCAGATGGAAATGAGTAACATACTATTGGAAACTGAAGGAAAGGTGATCCTTGTTATAAAGGGGGAAAGGATGTGGCTGAACTTTATTACTGTCCTAGTGTTTGTTAGAAAGTAGACCTTGCAAGCAATGAAATAGGATACTTGGCTGATGAAATTTCTGAGTTAAGTATTGGTGGTTTGGCATGTCTTCTCTTGAATGCTTGAACATCACGAGAACATCAATGTGTGTGGCCAACGAACTATTTAATAAGGAGATTAGTATGGATCAGCCTGGTTTTATTCATCAAGATAATGGAAGAATGACCCCAAAGGCATTTCAGAGATGTGCTGGCCCTCCCTTCACAGGCCCATAGTTCTAGGGCCTTGCAGGCAGAAAGATTTCGAAAAAGGAGCTGAGGCATCCATGGGCCTTAGTGCTTGCTGCCCAACACTGCCTCAAGGATCTGCTGTCTGCATTCTGGCTCAGTGCACCTTGGTCATCCCAGGTGTGGCTCCAGTGAATCCAGGTACAGTATGGGCTACAGTGGCCACTCCTCCAGAGGGCATAGGCAGTAACTCCTGGTGGCACCCACTTGGTGCTGTCTTTGCTGGCATACAGTATAATTGAGCTGTGGGGGTATAATTGCCTGCAAATGGATTTCAAAGGATGGAGCCACCTGGAACTCAGAGCATACAACCGAGGCAGAAGGCTGCTGTGAGGTCAGGGCCACTGCAGACAGTCCCCACCAGGACAATGCCTAGTGGAGTTGAGGAGGTGAGGCCCCCACTGTGATCTCAGACCAGTAGAGCTACCAGCTTGTGATTACAGCCTGGGAGAGCTGCAGTATAGGCTACACATTGCAAAGCTGTGGGGGTGGGGCTGCTCAAACTCATGGGGGCAGGGATGCCCTGAACACTGAAGGCCCAATTCATGCCAGCAAGTCTGTGGAGGTGGGACCCCCAACCCAGTGGGCCTGGAGGACAGACCCTCAAGTCAAAGATAGAGCAATAAGGTTTTAGACTTACTTGGGGTTCATTAGCTCTTTCTTTTTCCTATTTCTCCCTTTTACAATAGGAATGTCTATCCCATGCCTATCCTACCACTGTATTTTGGAAGCACATAACTTGTTTGATTTTATACGTTGACAGCTGGAGAGCAATTTGCCTTGGGATTAATTGAACCTTTAATCTCACCCATATCTGATTTAGACAATATTTAGGAGAGATTTTGGATATTTTGAGTTGTTACTGGAATGAATTAAGACTTTGGGAGCTATTGAGGTGTAATGAATGTATTTTACATGTGAGAATGACATGAATTTGGCAGGGACAGGGATAGAATGCTATTATCTCAATGTTTGTATTTTCCCAAAATTCATATGTTCAAAACCTAATTACCAATGTGATGTTATTAGAAGATGGGGCTGTTGGGAGGTGATAGCCCTCATTAGTGGGATTTGTACCTTAATAAAAGAGCTCCCAGAAGGTTGTCTTTCCCCTTTGCCGTGTGAGAACATAGCAAGATGATTGTGTCCACCAGGCAGCAGGCCCTCACTAGACACTGAATCTGTCTGTGCCTTGATCTTGAACTTTGCAGCCTTCAGAACTATGAGAAATAAATTTTTGTTGTTTATAATTGTTTATAATATACCTGTTATTGCATCCTGAGCATACTAAAACAATTACTAAAATATATGCCGATGTTTTATACTTTGATAAAACAAAAAGTAATATACCAACAAAACCACAACTTGGTAAGAAGAGAGAAAGAAGAAAGCAAAACTATGCTACTTAACTTATTTTTCACAAATACATGGACACCATCAAAAGTTGAAATGCACCTTTAAAAATGAAAAACATCAACCTTTTATTGTTTTTCTAGTTTAAAGGAACTTTTTTAGAAACTAAAATATATTATTTTGAGGAAAAGAAAGAAGCCATACCTTTATGTTCAAACAACAAAATCTCTCTGTATAAAGAATCACATAAATTTGGATAATGTTTGATTTTTCTGCATAATTTAGAATATGAAAGTACATAATTGCTTTCAAAAAGTTACGCATTTTATACTCTTCTTATTCCTTCGACTGCATCAATTTAATTTTTGTTAAGTATAACATGCACTTTATTTAGTTATATTTATATGTGGCAAAATTATTATTTTAAAAATAAGAGCACCAAAGCTATGGGATTCAATTTTGCCAGTGATTGTATTTTTTCTAAAAGATTCATTTGTGGAATAACAATATTTGAATTACATTAAATATCCACTTTAAACGTATTACTGGCCTGTAGAATATTTTTACTCAGTTTAAGATCTGTATGTGGAATGATATCTCTGTGCTTATTTTCTTCACATATTAGGCTTTTCCTCAAACTTTTTGGGAGAACAAGAAGTTCCAGAAGAGGATGCTAGACTTTACACAGCAAAACTCCAGATTTCTTAACACAGAATATATTACAGTGATCTTAAAAAGTAGCTGTTATGACATTTACGATTATCAATGATATTTAGAAAATATTGCATTGTCTTAGGTATTCCTAACAATTAGGCATTATATTTTGATACCAATAGTCTGTTCAAAAAGTGGCTTTCCCTTTACCTAATTTCTGACATGGCTGGGGGAAGATGGAGTTCCAGAAAAAGAGACCTATGCATTTTAGATGGGATTTCTGATTTCAAGCAAGTATCAAGACAAATGTTAATGGTTCTTAATTTGACGAGATTGGGCACATTCAGGGTGGTACGGTCCTCGACGAGGGTTCTTAATTTGATACCCAAAAAAACTATTGTGTGAAACAAAACACATATCCACAATATTTTGAGGAGATTGTTCAGGTGACCTTATAGCTTGAGAAGTCTGTAATAGCTGAATATCAAAAAAGCTAACTCACTCATTGGATTGTAATATTTGAAATAGATATCTAGACAGTCCTGTGACTAATAATAATATTAAATTTGTAATTTAAAATCTTCATAAAAATAAATCTCTAAACAGAGATGGCTTCGCTGATAAATTCTACCAAATATATAAATAAATAACATTTTTACATAATCAGTTGAAGAAAATAGAAGTGAACATTTTCAGCCTCATTTTAACAACATAGAATTACCCTGATACAAAACTAGACAAAGACATTGCAAAGTAAGAAAACTATGAGCCATTTTCCTTCAGGAACATAGATGCAAATTTCCTCAAAAAATATTATCAAATAGAATCCATCAATATCTAAAAATAATGATGCACTGTAATCAACTAGGATTTATTTCAGATATGGAAGGCTGCTTCAATATCAGAAACTCAATCAATGTAATCCATCATATTAACAGAATAAAGAAGAAAAATTACATGATTAGATCAATTGATGCAGACAAAACTTTTGACAAAATGAAACACCTATTCATCATGAATAATGGTCATCAGTAAACAATAAATGGAAGGGAATTTCCTCAGCCTGATAAATAGCATATACAAAAACCTATAGGTGACTTCATACTTAATAATGGAATGCTTATACTTTTCCTCTAAAATCAGTAACAAAGAAATGATATCCTCATTCACTACTCCTATTTAACCTAGTACTGGAAGTCCTAGACAGAGCAATATGGTTAAAAAAAAGAAAGAGAAAAGACATACATAACAAAAAATAAATAAAACTTCCCGTAGTGAAAGATGACAAGGTTTTGTACTGAAAACTGCCAAAGAATCTTATTTAAGTCTTTAATTTTTATCAATTCAAGGAGTACAGGTGCAGGTTTGTTACATAGACATATCGTGTAATGATGAGATTTGGGCTTCTAGTGTACCTGAATAGTGAATGTATTAGGCTGTTCTTGAACTGCTATAAAGAAATACCTGATACTGGGTAATTTAAAAGAAAAGAGGTTTAATTGGCCCATGGTTCTGCAGGCTGTACAGGAAGCATAGTAGCATCTGCTTCTGGGAAGCCCTCAGGAAGCTTTCAATCATGGCAGAAGGAAAACAGGAAGCAGGCATATCACATGACGAGAATAGGAGCAAGAGAAAGAGAGAGAGAGAGTTGGCAGGGGAGGTTCTACACCCTTTTAAATGACCAGATCCTGTGTGAACTAACAGCAAGAGTTCATTTATTACCAAGGGAATGGCTCAAGTCATTCATGAGGGATTTGCCCCATGATCCAAAAACTACCAGGCCCCACCTCCAACACTGGGGATTACATTTCAACATGAGATTTGGGTGGGGACATCCAAACTATATCAGTGAACATTGTACCCAATAGATAATTTTTCAGCCCTCCTCCCTACTCCCCACTTTTGGAGTCCCCGGTATCTATTATTTCCCTCTGTATGTCCATGTGTACCTGTTGATTAGCTCCCACTTATGAGAATATACAGTAATTGATTTTTGTTTCTGAGTTATTTCACTTAGGATAATGCCTCCAGCTCCATCCATGTTGCTGCAAAAGACAACATTTTATTCTTTTTTATGGATGCATAGTATTTGCATGGTGTATATATACCACATTTTCTGTATGCAATCAACTGTTGATGGACACTTAGGTTGATTCCACGACTTTGCTATGGTGGACGGTGCTGCAATATGAGTGCAGGTGTCTCTTTGACATAAGGATTTATTTTCTTTTGGATATATGCCCAGTAGTGGGATTGCTAGGTCAATTATAGTTCTATTTTTAGTCCAAAGGATCCTTTTTTAAAAAGCTGCCACAATTAATAAGTGAGGTTATCAGGGTGATACAAGTAGCCCTGTGGCCACCACCACTAGGACTGTGCTGGGTCAGACCTGAAGCCAGCACAGCACTGGGTCCTGCCCAAGGCCTGCTGTAACCACTCCTTGGCTACTGCCTTTGTTTACTCAAGGCTCTGGGGCTCTACAATCAGCAGGTAGCAAAGCCAGCCAGCCCTGTGTTCTTCCCTTCAGGGCAGTGACTTAATTCCCTCAGGCCTCAGGCAGGTCCAGAGGTGCCATCTGGGAGCCAGGGACAAGAGCCAAAATCCTTAGAAGTCTATCTGGTGATCTATTGTGCTGCAGCTGAGCTGGTACTCAAACCACAAGATGCAGTTCTTCCCACTCTTCCTCCTTTTTCCAAAGGCAGAACAGCCTCACTCTGTGGCCTCCACCACCACAGAACCACAGAGAGTAGTGCCAGACCGTCGCTGGTGTTCCCTAATATGGTGAAACACCTAATAATGGTGTTCTCCATTCAGCTTGTAGTGAATGTTGACTGGCCTGGAACTCACCGTTCAGACCAGTGGGTTCCCTTCTGGCCAAGGGCAGGTCCAGAAATGCTGCCCAAGAGCCAAGTTCTGCAATCAGGGATGCCAAGAACTTGCTTAGTGCTCTATCCCACTGTGGCCAAGCTGGTACCTAAGGCATAAGACAAAGTCCCCTTTACTTTTCTCTCCACTTTTCTCAAGCAGAAGGAGTTTTGCTCCATAGATACCGCAGCGAGGTATGTGTTGAATCTCACCTGAAGCCAGAAAGTCTCAGAGTCTCACCCAAGGCCCATGGCATACTATCTGGGCATCACTGCTACTTATTCAGGGCCCGAGGGCTCTTCAGTTAGCAGGTGATGCGTTCTGCCAGGACTGGATTCTTCCCTTCAAGGCAGTGGGTTCCCTTTTGGCCCAGGGTGTGCCTAGAAATGTTGTCTGGGAGCTAGGGCCTGGAACGGGGGCCTTGAAACTCTGACTGGTACCCTATCCTGCTGTGGCTGAGCTGGTATCCAAGGTGCAAGACAAAGTCCTCCCCACTCTTCTCTCTCCTCTCCTCAAGTGGAAGGAAGGGGTCTCTTTTGGATCTGGGAGCTATACAGCCTGCGTTTAGGAGAGGAGTGATGCCAGAACTCCCTTGGCCACCCTGGCTGGTGTCTCAGTAGGTCATATGCCCAGGCCCAGAACATTGACTCTGGGCCCAGTACAAAACTAGGACTTGACTAGGAGTTGCAGTCCTTGTGGCCTAGACTGTCTTGCAAGTTTACTTAGGACCCTGCTCTGGGGGTTAGGGGGGTCCTTTAGCCCGTTTTGGTGAGGCTTGTGGGAATTCAAGTTCTGACTTTTGGATTCATGGGTTCCCCTCTAGCTAGGGTTGGTTTAAATGCTCCCTCCATAGGTGGACATCAGCAAGTTTGATCCGGTTTTGCTTTCTGCTATAACAGGACAGCATTGAGTTCAATGCCTCACAACTGCTGTGCTGCACACCCCCTCTCCTCAGTGCACAGAAATGCTCTCCACAAGACACCGCCACTGCTGGGGGATAGGAGGGTGTGGCACTGGTGTTTCAAGACTGTTTTCCTACCTCTTCAGTGTCTCTTTTAGCAATGTGAAGTTGAAACTAGGTACTGTTGTTATGCCCAGACCGTTTGTTCCCCGAAGAAGACCACCAGAGTCCAGAGTCAAAGCCAAGCAGCAAGGATCTTTAATGCAAGTTCGAACTTGGTCCCTCCGTTCTACAACATACAAGAGGGCCCGGAACAATGCATGCGCTTGCTTTTTATAGCTCGAGGTAAACAGGACTTGTCAGGTTACAGAGGAACAAGGCATTTCTCTAGGCTACAGCATTACAATTGGTTTACATTTTAAATTATACTTTTAGCAGCTTTCTTATTGGTTCCTGCGCTTTTACAAACGGTTGTAACCTTATCGGAGATTCTCCAGGTGTTGTTTTTCTTTGAGATATATGGAGGAATGTGTTTGTGTCAGGCCCAGGAAGTGGAGGCATTGCTCAAGGCTGTGATGTGTTTGTGTCGGGCCCAGGAAGTGGAGGCATATGGGGGGATGTGATGTGCTCAAGGCTGTGATGTGTTGAGGAATATGTTCTTTCACTGTGAGTGATCACCTGATTTTTGGTTTTGCTGAAGGTGTTTTTTGTGTAGATATTTGTTAAATTAGTGTCCTTGTAGGGGAGGATGATCATTGGGGCCTTCTATTCTGTCATCTTGCTCCACTTCCCAAGATCACTTTTCTCAGCAGGCAGTGAATCCTGCCAGGACTGAGTCTGTCTCACCAGGGTAATGGATTCCCTTCTAAATGCCACCTAAGAGTAAAGACCTATAACCAGGGGCTTCAGGAATCTGCCTTGCACTTTATTGTATTATGACTAAGTTAATACCCAAGTTGCAAGACCAAGTTTTCTTTACTATTTCCTCTCTTCCCCCAAGCAGAAAGAGTCTCTCCTGCAGCTGCATTACCTGGAGATGGGGGAGTACACAAGTACTCCCTTGCCTGTCACAGGTGATGTCACTCTGAGTTGCACCCCCAAGTCTACTGCCTTTGAGATCAGTGAAGCACCAGAGCTTGCCCAAGGACTATAGTACTTGTGGCCTGACTGCCACTCAAATTTGTCCCTGGCCCCAGGCTACTTTAGTCATCCAGCAGTAGAGCCAATGAGACTTTTCTCCCACTGGGGCAGGGAATTTCCCTCTGTCTTAGGACTGGTCTAAATGCTCCCTCTTTGGGCACCAACAGCATTCTGCCCTATATTGTGTTCCACTGTGCCAGGGTAGCACGGAGTTTCAATGCAAAGTCCCACACTCCTTTACTTTCCCTCCTCCAAGCACACAGATTCCTTCTCCATGCTGTGCTGCCTAGGGTTGGGGGAGGGGTGATATGGGCAAAGCAAGACTGTCTTTCCTACCCAATTCAATACCTCTTTCCTTGATATTGTATTCAAAACAGGTACTGTGATTGCTCACCTGATTTCTTGGTTCTTGTGAAGGTGCCTTCTTGCATGGGTAGTTGTTCAATGTGGTGTTTTTTTTTAGGATGATAAGCACTGAAGGGTTCAATTTGGCCATCTTGCTCTGCCCAAGTTCCTAAAATTTGATGTCTTTTTAGCAAAAGGAAGAAGCCTTCCCACCCCCAGTGGTAGCAGCATTCCAACCCTCATCCACAGGGGTATTGGCCTTTCTACCTCTGTCTCAAGGGTTTAATCCTGTATTGCCTGAGGAAACAGTAATGGCCTCCCCTGAAGCAGTGGCCAGGCTGATTCTTCTGAGGATCCACCTTTACCACCCCTTTTTGCTTCTAGATCTCTAACTAGATACAAGTCTCATCAGGCCCCTAAAGGTGAGACACAAAGTGTGACCATGAGGAGGTATGCTACACTTCAAAATAACTACTTCAGTTTTCTGATTTATACAGGCAGAAATCTGGGGAACATATGCAGGAATGGATATTAAGCGTGTAGCATAATGGTGGAAAAAACATAAATTTGGATCAGGTCAAATTTGTTAATATGGGTCCACTAACCAGAGATTATGCATTAATGTTGCAGCTTGGGACATTAAAAAAGGTGCTAATAGTTTGGCTTGTTGGCTAAAACATAGCTGAAAAGATGGCCTATTATGAGTGAGCTGGAAATGCCAGATCTCCCTTGATTTATGGCAGAGGAAGGGATTCAAAGGCTTGGAGATTGGAATGCTAGAATGGATTTGTCACATAAGACCTACTCAACCAAACTGGAAGGGTCCAGATGATATGCTTTTCACTAAAGTGAAAATAGATTTGTAAGGAGAGCACCAGCATCTTTGAAGAGCTCTGTGATTGCTCTTCTCTGTATACCAGACATCACAGTATGAACTGCTGTAACTCAACTGGAAAACCTAAATGCAATGAGAATAATTGGACCCCTGCCAAGTGACAGCACTCAACCACCAAAGGCAAGGTGGACATAGTTATCGTAATGGACAGCAGAGACAAAGCAATAATCAGAATAGTCTGACTCATGTAGATCTATAGTGTTGGCTAGTTAATCATGATGTTCCTAGAAGTGAAATAGATGGAAAGTCTACTACATTCTTATGTGATCTGTATAAGCAGAAACTTCCAGGTCAAGTGAACAAAAGTCTAACTTGAATCATAAAGCAGAGAATCATGACCCCTAAATCCATTTCCAGACCTGAGCCAATTTACAAACCAAGAACTCCTTGAACAAAGGGGAGGTCAGCTCCTCTTGTGGAAGGACCCCAGTATATTATCAAAAATGTATATTTTGTTCATCTTTGTTCCATTCTTGCCCAAAGACGTTTTACCAAGGTAACTATGCACTGGGGAAAGGGAAATAATCAGACCTTTGGGAACTACCAGACACTGGTTCTGAACTGAAATTGATTCCAGGAGACCTGAAACATCATTGTTGCCCTCTAGTTAGAGTAGGAGCTTATGGAGATCAGGTGATTAATGGAGTTTTAGCTCAGATCTGACTTGCAATGGGTCAAGTGGGTCCCCGAACCCATTTTGTGGTTATTTCCATAGTTCCAGAATGCATAATTTAAACAGACATGCTTAGTACCTGGGAGAATCCCCACATTGGTCCCCTAACCTGTGGGGTGAGAGCTAATATAGTGGGAAAAGCCAAATTGAAGCCATTAGAATTGCTTCTGCCTAGAAAAATAGTAAATCAAAAACACTACTGCATCCCTTGAGGGACTGCAGAAATTCATGCCACCATCAAGGACTTGAAAGATAGAGAGGTGGTAATTCCCACCACATCCCTATTCAACTTTCCTATTTGGCTTGTGCAGAAGACAGATGGATGTTGGAGAATGACAGTTAATTATCATAAACTTAATCAAGTGGTGATTCTAATTGCAGCTGCTGTACCAGATGTTTCATTACTTGAGCAAATTAATACACCTTCGGATACCTGGTATACAGCTATTGATCGGGCTTTGAGTCCTGCTACCAGCTTGTCTGATTCTTCAACTTGCAGACTGCCTATCATGGGGTTTCACCACCTCTGTGATTGTGGGAGCAGATTCCCCCTAATAAATTTCCTTCCATACATTCTACTGGTTCTGTCTCTCTGGAGAACTCTGATTAATACAATATCCATTCTTTGCATGTGAATATCCAGTTGTCCCTGCATCATTTTTGAAAATACTATCTTTTCCCCCACAAAATTATCTTGGCCCCTTTGACAAATTTACTTCTTCCTTTACTTTATCAAAGAGTTTGTGAAGGATTGATATTAATTCATATTTAAATGTTAATTAGGATTCACCAGTAAATCCATCTAGACCTGGGAATTTGTGTGTGGGGGGGGGGGTGGGGGGGGGGTTGAAATTACTAATTTAATCTTTTTGTTATAGGTTTATTCAGATTTTTCTATTTCTTCTTTTGCTAGTATTGGTAATTTGTGTCTTGGTAGGAATTTATCTATTTAAGTTGTATAATTTGTTGGCACATACTTGTTTATAGGTTTCCTTATGATACTCTTAATTTATAAGTTTGTTAGTGTTATCTCCTCTTTCACTCCTAATGTTAATAATTTATGTCTTCTTTTTTTCTTGGTCATTCTAGCTAAAGGCTTGTCAATTTGTTGATCAGATTTAAGAAATAACTTTTGGTTTTGTTATTTTCTATTTAGTTTATTTGAAGTCTAATGTTCATTTTTTCTTTCCTTCTGTTTGCTTTTGGTTTAGCTTACTCTTCTTGTTTTATTAAGGTTAAAGTTTGGGTTACTGATTTGAGAATTCTTAGCATTTTATAGAAATTATTTTCCTTCTAAACACACTTAAGGTGCATCACATAAGTTTGGTATATTGTTTTATTTTCATTCATCTCAACATCTTTTCTAATTTCCCTTTTGATGTATTTTAAAACCCATTGATTGTTTAGGAGTGCATTAATTTCCACATATTTTTGAATTTACAAATTTTCCTTTTACTACTGATTTCTAATCTCACTCTACTATGGTCAAAGGATGTATGTATATAATTTCAATAGTTTTAAGCTTGTAGTTGGTTATTTAAGGCCTTGCTTATGTACTCTCCTAGAGAATGTTTCATATGTGCACTTAAGAAGAATATGTATTCTTCTATTGTGGTGTAAATTGATTTACAGATATGTGTTGTTTAGTTGGTTTATATTATTATTATTCAAGTTTTCTATACCCTTACTGATCTTTTGCCTAGATATTTTATTCATTATTCAATGTGTGATATTGAAATTCTCAACTATTTTTTTAAAATCATATATTTATTTCTTCAATTATGTCATTTCTCTTGCTTCATGTATTTTGGGATTCTTCTGTTATATGCATGTACATTTATAATTGTTATATTTTCCTAATGGATTGATATTTTATCATTATATCTATTTTTATCACTATCAAGATTTTTGACCAAAAAACTATTTTGTCTGATATTAGCATAGCCCCTCCAGATCTCTTATGGCTGTTTTTGCATAACGTATCACTTTCTGCCCTTTTACATTCAACCTATTTGTATCTTTGAAAGCAAAATATGTCTTTTGTAGACACCGTAAGTAGAACTGGATCTTGTTTTTCTATCCAGACAATCTCTGCCTTTTGATTGGATAGTTTAATTGATTCACATTTAATATTATTATTGATATGCTTTGATTTATGTTTACAATTGTGCTTTTGGTTTCTTTATACCTTGTGTCTTTTTTGTTCTTCTAGTCCATTTTTCTGTCTTTATATTAAGTAGTTATTTTCTAGAGTAGCTTTTTCATTTCTTTAATGGTTTTCACTACATTTTTTAGCAATTTTCCTGGTTGTTGCTTTGACTTATGGATTATATGTTAACTCAAACTACTTCAAATTTATGCTAATTCCAATAAAATAGAAAATCTTAGTTCCTTTATAGCTTCTTTACCTCCCACCCCCTTTGCAATATTGTACATACTACATCTATTCGTATTACAAAAAACAATGTAGTATTACAATTATTGCTTTATATAATTGTGTGTCTTTTAAAGAAGGTAAGAGAATAAAGGAGAAAAAATATATTTCTACCATTTTTATATTAACCTTATTTACCATTTCTGTCTTTGTGTATTTCTCCTTATGGAGTCAGGTTATTGTGTGGTGATATCTCTTTACTCCAATATATTTCATGTCTGACCTCCTTTTTTGTTCTGTTATTGTCAAATATATTGTATTTCTATATGTAATATGTCAAATATATAATTTTATAGATTTTTATGCAATATGTTCTTTTTTTTTTTTTTTTTTTTTTTTGATGGAGTCTCACTCTGTCACCAGGCTGGAGTGCAGTGGTACGATCTCGGCTTACGGCAACCTCCGCATCCCGGGTTCAAGCAATTCTCCTGCCTCAGCCTCCCGAGTAGCTGGGACTACAGGTGTGCATCACCACGCCCAGCTAATTTTTGTATTTTTAGTAGAGGCAGGGTTTTGCCATGTTGGCCAGGATGGTCTCGATCTCTTGACTTCATGATTCGCCTGCCTCGGCCTCCCACAGTGCTGAGATTACAGGCATGAACCACCGCGCCTGGCTGCAATATGTTCTTAACTCAGTTTAGAAACAAGGAATGATACAATCTTTTATACTTATCTACATAATTATTTTTAATAGGATTCTTTGTTTTGATGTTTAGATTTAAATTATTCTATAGTGTCCCTTTCTTTCAGTCTGAAGAAGTTTCTCTAGTATTTCCTGTGAACAGGAAATACTAGCAGCGCAGCTCTGCTAGTATGTTAGTTTCCTATGGCTTCTGTAACAAATTATCACAAACTTAGTGGCTTAAAACAACACAAATGTATTATCTTATAGTTCTGGAAGTCAGAAGTCCATTCATCTTACTCTGCCAAAATCAAAATGTCAGTAGGGCTGTACTCTCTTTGGAAGCTCTACAGGAAAACTTGCTTTGTTGCCTTTCCAGCTTCTAAACATCACCTGCATTCCTTGGCTCATGACCCCTTCTAACCTTCCTCAAGTCCATCACTCCAACCTCTGTAATCATAGGTTACAGGGATTAGAACATGGACATCTTTGGTGGACCATATTCTGTCTACCACAGATGGCAATGAATTAATCTCAGCTTTTTTGTTGTTGTTTTTCAGGGTATGTATTTTGTCTTCACTTTTGAAAAATAATTTTGTTGGCTATAAGACTATTAGTTGCTTTTTTTCCTTAAACACTTTCAATATGTCATTCCATTGCCTTCTGTCTTCCATGATTTGTGATGAAAAGTCAACTGTTAGTCTTATTGCAGGGTACCTTATATATGATGAGCTTTCTTCTCTTGCAGATATCAAGAGTTTATCATATGATAAGCTTTCTTCTCTTGTGGATATCAAGAGTTTATCATGTGTCTCATATTTCTCTGATGCTCTAGTCTTTAATCTTTATTCTTGTTTCTATTCTTCAGATTGCAAAATCTATTGTTACATCTTTAAGTTTGCTGATTCTTTCTTCTGCCAGCTCTGATCTACTGTTTAGCACCTCTTGTAAGTTTTCATTTAAGTGTACTTTTTTAGTTAAAAAAAAAAAAAAAAAACAGATGCTGGTGAGGTGGTGGAGAAAAAGGAATGCTTATACACTGTCGGTGGGAGTGTAAATCAGTTCAACCATTGTGTAAATGCCTCAGAGACCTAAAGACAGAAATATCATTTGACCCAGCAATCCCATTACAGGGTATATGCCCAAAGGAATAGAAATTATTCTATTATAAAGACACATGCACATGTATGTTCATTGCAACATTATTCACAATAGCAAAGACATGGGATTAACCTAAATGCCCATCAATGATATATTGGATAAAGAAAATGTACGTATATACAGTGGAATACTATGCATCCAGTATAAAGAACGAGATCATGTCCCTTGCAGGGACATGGATGGAGCTGGAGACCATTATTCTTGGCAAACTGAAACAGGAACAGAAAACCAAATACTGCATGTTCTCACTTATAAGTGGGAACACATGGACACATAGAGGGGAACAACACACAGAAGGGTCTATTGGAGGGTAGAGGATGGAAAGTGGAAGAAGGGAGAGGATCGGGAAAAATAACAAATGGGTACTAGGCTTGTAGCAGGACAAACTGCGGACAAAACTCCTCAGACACCGAGTTAAAGAAGGAAGGGGTTTATTCGGCCGAGGGCATCAGCAAGACTCCTGTCTCAAGAGCTGAGCTCTCTGAGTGAGCAATTCCTGTCCCTTTTAAGGGCTCACAACTCTAAGGGGGTGCACGTGAGAGGGTCATGATCGATTGAGCAAGCAGGGGGTACGTGAGTGGGGGCTGCATGCACTGGTAATTAGATCGGAACAAAATAGGTTAGGGATTTTCACAGTGCTTTTCTATAGAATGTCTGTAATCTATAGATAACGTAACCCATTAGATCAGGGGTCGATCTTTAACTACCAGGCCCAGGGTGTGGCGCTGGGCTGTCTGCTTGTGGATTTCATTTCTGCCTTTTTGTTTTTACTTTTTCTTTCTTTGGAGGCAGAAATTGGACATAAGACAATATGAGAGGTAGTCTCCTCCCTTAGGCTTAATACCTGGGTGATGAAATAATCTGTAAAACAAACCCCCAGGACACAAGTTTACCTATGTAACAAACCTGCACATGTACCCCTAAACTTTAAATAAAAGTTTAAAGAAATTCTCACTCCTTCAGGGATTATGTAAAGAGTTTTTGGCATTCACTTAAGAAATCAACAGTATATCTGGTTATAAACCAAGTGAAAGAAGTTGTAAAATAAGTTGATGATGGGATTCCATTGTATCAGGAGAATACCACCAATGCTTGTTACAAATGCCTTTATGCAGCCATGATGCAAAATGAAATCAATAAACTATCAATTATTGCAAAGTTAAAAATAGTATACTTTTTTGATCAATTGCTGACAAAAAAGAAAACTCTGTAAAATATTTCAATAAGTTTATTCTGAGCCAGTGTGTCACCATGGCCCAGGGAACAGCCTCAGGATGTCCTGAGAAAGTACACCTGAGGCAGTCAGGTTATGGTTTTGGTTTTATATATTTTAGAGAGACAGAGGTTACAGGCAAAGACATAAGGTATACATTGGTTTAGCCCAGAAAGGCAGGACATCTCAAACTGAGGGGGGCAGCTTACAGGTCATAAATGGATTCAAAGATTTTCTGATTGGCAGTTGGTTGAGTTAAGCTAAAGAGTTGACATCAGTAGAAAAATAAAATGATTGAGTTAAGCTAAAGAGTTGACATCAGTAGAAAAATAAAATGATTGAGTTAAGATAAGGGGAGTTGTGGAAACCAAGGTTCTTATTATGTATATGAAGCCCCCAGGTAGCAGGCTTCAGAGGGAATAGATGATAAATATCTCTTTTCATACCTTAAAAGGTGTCAGACTCCTAATCTTTCCTAGATTCAGGAAAGGCCTAGCTGTATTAATGGGGAGTCTCTACACATGCAAAATTTCCTCCACCAAAGATGGCTTTGCAGGGCCATTTCAAAACATGTCAAAAAAAAAAAAAACACATTTTGGGGTAAAATATTTTGATTTTCTTCAGGGTCTACTATCTTTCATGTGATGCTATACCAGAGTCAGGTTGATATTTGGTATCTTATTGCCAAAGAGTCTGTTCTGTCAGTCTTATTATCTCTATTTTATTAATTCCGGCCAGTTTTGCCTAAACTCCAAAAGGAAGGGGTTATAACGAGGCATGTCTGACCTCCCTTCCCATCATGGCCTGTAATTTAGTTTTTCAGGTTGCTCTGGGGTCCCCTTGGCCAAGAAGGGGGGCCATACAGTCAGTTGGAGGGCTTAAGATTTTATTTCTGGTTTAAACTTCAGATTGCAAAATCTGTTATATCTAAGTTTGCCGAGTCTTCTGCCAGCTCAGATTTACTATTGAGCACCTCTTGTGAGTTCATTTTAATACAGGAGTTATTGGCCGAGCATGGTGGCTCATGCCTGTAATCCCAGCACTTTGGGAGGCCAAGGCGGGCAGTTCACTTGAGGTCAGGAGTTCAAGACCAGCCTGGCCAACATGGTGAAACCCCATCTCTACTAAAAATACAAAAATTAGCTGGGTGTGGTGGCATGCATCTGTAATCCCAGCTACTAGGGAGACTGAGGCAGGAGAATTGACTGAACCTGGGAGGTGAAGGTTGCAGTGAGCCAAGATCGCGCCACTGCACTCTGGTCTGGGCAACAGAGCAAGGATCTGTCTCAAAAAAAAAAACAACAACAACAAAAACCGGTGTTATTAAGAAATAATTTTAGGCAGATAGAGAGGGTTAAAGGAGTTCTCAGTAAGGCTTTTTCTTTTAATAGAAACAGCTCCAGAAACACTTCTTTTCTAACAGAAAGGCAGCTTGCAAAAACCAGGCCAGCAAGTATTGACATGCGAATGCTGGTGATTAGAAACTAGGTCCAACCAATATAGCCATTCCTGCCCTCTCCTCCTTGTCACCATATGTGCCAGGTGTCACGGTCACCTCCAGATAACACTGCATGTGCAGGATATTGTGGTGGTCCACATTTGCATATTAAAAGGCTACAGTGGGAGGGCCAGGTTTTTCCTGGGCTACATAAATGACACAGCTGGTCAAACCAATCCCCTGGGCCCTATGCAAATCAAACAGCACCTCCTCTAGCCTCCCAATATAACCAACTACTTTTCCGCCACACATGGGGTTTTCTTTTTCCGTTTGGAACCCCCTCCCTCTGTCTCTGTATGGGGGAGCTTCTTCCTTCTTTCCTGCCTATTAAACTCTCTGCTCTTTAAAACCACTCCACGTGTATCCGTGTCGTTTATCTACATCAGCACGAGACCAAGGACCCAGGTGTTCCTCCATTCATTGAGGTGGTATCATTTTGGTGTATTGGGCGGGAATTCATTTATTGGAGTGGTGAGTATGGAGTGAACTTCAACCTCAAATCTGTCCTTTAATCTCAAGGCTCTTTTCCTGCTATCCTGTCACCAAACTTTCCTTCTTTCTTTATCCAGGGTCTCTTACTGTCTCTGTGTGTCAAATGTGCAAGAATTTTTACAGTTCAGGGCAACAGGTCTGTTAGGAAAGATCAGCAACGCTGGTGAGCTCATGGTATTTCTAAGCCAACATCACCACCTAGTGAAAATAGAAATCCTCTTCATGAGGCACATTTTTTACAGTAACACTGAGCTTCCTTTCACACCACTAGAAATCAGGCTCTAGGCTACTTCTGTGAACAGGAACGTTCTGCTTTTAGCAGTTAAGAAGTAAAATGTCTTCTGTAGTCAAATTTTAGTCTTGATATTGTCCCATAAGCAGTTACTGCATTCCTTTAAGGCACCTATTCTGTCTCTGATTAAAACCGTACTTAATTAGTGTAAGGGTAAACTGAGGCTGGAGCCGAACCGGGAACGAAGACACAAGGCAAATGGCAGCGAGAATGGCCTTTATTAGGGCTTGCGGGCGAGGTTCCTCGGTCCAAAGGCGTGGGCTGAGGAAGTCGCAATGAGGGAGGAGGGTAGGGGCTTTTTATAGCCCGAGAAGTAGGGAAGCTGGTTGTGCAAACAGGGCCTGGGGGGTCTTGAAACTACTAGGGCAGGAGTTGAGTAAGGGTCATGAGGAAGGGGTCTTTGGAAACTGTCAACCGAAACTGCTGTTTACAAACTTGTGGAATGCAGGTGAGCTGCAGGTCATGGGAGAGTGTGGTTGCCCAGCCGGAACTCTGAAGCATGTAAGTCTGCGGGTGTGTACAAGGGTGAAGGGAGTCTTTAACAAAAGGCATGCTACGCCGGGTAATGCCGCCATGTTGGGTCTAGATTCCTGCCTAACATTCCGACGTCTTTCTAATAAGAAAATGGGGCGATGTGTTCATCTGGCTGCTTCCTGCTGGTATGGGTCGTCGTGGGGTTCTTCGGAGGTCGGAACTCGGGTATAGGGGTGGAGCAGCATCTGATTGAAAGTGACCTGGGAGACTTCTTTCATGTGGTCCTGGATGAAGTGGAGGACACAGGGAGCTATGAGTAGCAAGAAGCCAAGGATTAGTAAGGGGCTTAGAAAGGGTAGCACTTAACCGGCCACAGATGACTGCCACCACCTAAGTGAGGGCCTTGATCCGAGGTTTTTCTGGTGGAATCTTTCCTGAATCTTTTCTAGAGTGAGGAGATTGGTTTCTACCAGTCCTGACTCATTGATGTAGTGTTTGGCCAGGAAGGGGAAAGGAGGGGGTTAGGTTAGAGGAGTTAAAAGGGCTGGGTAAGGGTACCGCAACCAGTGGGGGCTTATTCAAGGCTGCACACAAGAAACAACGAGAGATGTTCTGTACCTCAGCCATGTGTACCACTTGAGCCCCTTCCCTGACTAAGGTTAGCCAGGAAAAAGGGTTGCTGCTGTCCTGGGGCTTGCTGCCTGGGCTAGAGCTGAGATGGCTTCCTCCTGTTGTCTGATGTCAGAGGCCAGGCTGACGAGGCTGCTTACAACCTTGATGTAGGCCTTAAAGATCCTGATTCAGGCCACGGGATAAGACTCACTGTGCCCACCAGTCCTAGGAAGGACAAGATCTCTTCCGCATCCTGAGGAGGCTGGAGAGTTTCAATGAGGCTTATTCTATCTGCTGTGAGGTTTTTTGTAGTGGGAGTGAGGAGTATGCCTAGGTAGGTGACAGAAGGGCTGCAAAGTTGAGCCTTAGCCAGGGTAACCTGATAACCTCGGTCGCCTAGAAAATTTAAAAGTGTAGCAATATCTGCAAGGGAGCACTCCTAGGAAGGACTACATAGTAATAAGTCATCGACATACTGCAATAGTGTGCTGTGGGTCAGGGGACAGAGGACAACATCCTGTGCCAGTGCCTGTCCGAAAAAATGGGGGCTATCTCAGAACCCTTGAGGCAAGCCAGTCCAGGTCAGCTGGAAAGAAACATGAGTGTCTGGGTCCTCCCATATGAAGGCAAACAGAAAGTGGCAGTCTGGGTGTAGAGGGATGGTAAAGAAGGCATCCTTCAGGTCAAGGACAGTGAAATGAGTGGTGTCAGGGGGAACGCGCGAGAGGAGTGTATATGGATTAGGAACAACTGGAAAGGTAGGGACTACTGCCTCATTGATGAGGCGTAGGTCCTGCACGAGATGATAGGCCCCAGAGCTTTTCCGTACAGGCAGGATAGGAGTATTACATGGTGAGTTGGCGGGAACCAGAATGTGCTGCCAGAGCAGGCATATAATGATGGGTTTTAGTCCTTGTCAGTGTTCAAGGGAGATAGGAAACTGGGGTCTAGAGGGGAACTTGGAAGGGTCTTTTAGCCGGATGCAGACCAAAGTGTGGTGCTGGGCAATGATCGGGATGGAGGTGTCCCACACCTTAGGGTTAATGGGGACTGGAAACGGGAGTCGGGGGGGGGGGGTCAGCCTGGCGGGGTTTGTCAGGTTGTCAGGTGAGAGAAGGGGGAAGAGGAACGTGAGGTGTGGGGAGGGGTTGGGTCGGAAGTGAACTGAGGCCCCTAGCTTGGAGAGGAGATCTCGTCCTAACAAGGGGACTGGGCACGAAGGAATGATAAGAAATGAGTGCGAGAAGAGGGAGCCATCCAGGTGGCAAGACAGAGGAGGAGTCTGGCAGTAGGTGGAGGGAGTGCCATCAATTCCCATGACTGTGACAGTGGAGGGATGGCTGGGGCCACTGAAGGAAGGCAAAACAGAGTAGGTAGCCTCCATGTCCATAAGGAAGGTTATGGACTTACCCGCTACCTGGAGCATAACCCTGGGCTGAGCGAGAGTGAGAGGTGTCCCCGAGTCTGGGCCTCTTCAATCTTCGTCGGTGTCAAGGAGCTGGAAGGCGCCTCCAATACCTGGAGGAGGGTTGTCACGTGGAGGCGCAGCGACCCTCCTTAGGTCAGGGCAGTCAGACTTCCAGTGGCCCATCTGCCGACAGTTCGGACAGGGGAAGGTTGGCTCCTTTGGGTTAGGGCACTGCCTGGCCCAGTGGCTGTCATTGCCACACTTGAAGCAGGCACCAGGTGGCGCTCGGGTAGTACCTCCTTTCTGGGAGCTCCTGGAGCCGGCCGGCCTCAGGGCTGCTACCAAGGCCTGGGTTTTGAGTTGTACCTTCTGTTTTAGCTTGGCCTGTCATTGGGCCTCAGCTGCTTCCTCCCTGGAGTTGTAGACCTTTAAGGCCAGTTTGACTAAGTCCTGGATGGGACTTTGAGGGCCGCCCTCTGCCTTTTTTAACTTTTTTTGGATATTGGGGGCCGACTGAGAAATAAAGTATGAAGCTAAGATGGCTCCTCCTGCAGGGGAGGCAGGGTCAAGATGGGCGTACTGAATAAGTGACTCTGTCAGTCGGTTAAGAAAAACAGCCGGATTTTCATCTGAGCCTTGGACTACCTCCTTTAACTTATTAAAATTGACTGACTTATTGGAGGCTGCCTGCATGCCAGCAAGAAGGCACTGGACCATCATATCTCGGCGGCGGCGGCCTGCCTGACCAACCTGCTAGTCCTAGTTGGGCTCGGCTGAGGGCACCGCCTCAGTGCCAACTGGCATGGCGTGGTCAGTTAAATGAACCTGGTCAGCGTGCTGCCTGGCTGCCACTAGGATATGCTCCTGTTCCTCAGGGGACAGGGTTGAGGTCATAACGACATGGGGATCATGCCAGGTGAGATCATATGCCTGGCACAGGTATCTGAACTTTTTGAAATACTGAGTGGGGTTGGCCGAGAAAGAGCCTACACGCTCTTCAATCTTAGACAGGTCTGCCAGCGAAAACAGCACATGGACCTGGACTACTCCTTCGGCACCCACCACCTCTCGCAAGGGACACAGGAGGTCCATCCTGGACTGAGTATGGGCTGAGACAGGCGAGGAAGGGGAGGAGGTGGAGGTAGGGGAGACAGAATCTGTCGGGTTTAGCAAGGGCACAGGAGGGGTAGAAGGGAGGGGAGGCGCTGACGAGGATGGGGATAATGGCGGGTCAGGTTAAGGAGAAGGTTGGGTGGGAGACCGAAGGGGTGGCCAGGATAGGGTGTCAGGAGGCTCAGAAAAAGAGGAGGAATCATCCCTCTCCTTGCTCGAGGGAAGAGACTTTGCAAGTAGAGCCTGAGCTAACGAGCATTGAGCACAGAGGTCTGGGTGAGAACACAAGTCCTAACAGGGTATCTCGTGCCATTTGCCTAGTCCCTTGCAAAAGCTGGTCAGATCCATGAGGATGTTAAAGTCTAGAGTGCCTTCTGCAGGCCACTGAGACTGATTATCCAATTTATACTGCGGTCATGCTACTGTGCAGAAGAAAATGAGCCGCTTTTGTTTTAGGTCTTGGCTGAGACTTAAAGTCTGGAAATTAGCCAAGAGGCACCTCAGAGGGGATTTTCGGTTTGGTTTTGACTGGGTAGTTCCCATGGTCCTAAGGCGGGCAGTCCGGCAGCAATGGGAGCGTCCTCCCACTGCCACGCAGAGTGCGGGGTATGGCGGCTTCCGGGGAGGTTGGACATCTCCTAGTCCCTGGTGCCAAGGTCACAGTTGACCGGAGGGAGCCCCTGACGTGGCCACGCATTTCAGACAGGGACTTCCCAGAGGGAGCCTACAGGATGGGGGAAAACTTACCCAGCAGTGATCAAATTGAGTCTTGGATTTGGTGAAACAGCTCCCGGCTCAGAAAGAAGGTCCTGGCTCGGGGAGAGGAGAGCCTGCCTGACCCGGCAGGGGTCCGGGGGAGGGGTCTCCTCCCGGGTTTCGGCACCAAATGTAAAGGTAAACTGAGGCTGGAGCCGAACCGGGAACGAAGACACAAGGCAAATGGCAGTGAGAATAGCCTTTATTAGGACTCGTGGGCGAGGTTCCTTGGTCCAAAGGTGTGGGCCAAGGAAGTTGCGCTGAGGGGGGAAGGTAGGGGCTTTTTATAGCCCAAGAGGTGGGGAAGCTGGTTGTGCAAACAGGGCCTGGGGGGTCTTGAAACTACTAGGGCAGGAGTTGAGTAAGGGTCATGAGGAAGGGGTCTTTGGAAACTGTCAACCAAAACCGCTGTTTACGAACTTGTGGAATGCAGGTGAGCTGCAGGTCATGGGGGAGTGTGGTTGCCCAGCCGGAACTCTGACGCATGTAAGTCTGCGGGTGTGTACAAGGGTGAAGGGAGTCTTTAACAAAAGGCCTGCTACGCCGGGTAACACCGCCATGTTAGGTCTAGATTCCTGCCTAACAATTAGTAAGGGGATTTTAAGTTTGGAAGTAAACCAGAACCATTTTTCTGAAGGTAAATGCTTCAGCATGGGCCATAATAGCAGGCAGTCTAGCATGTTGCCTCCGTTAAAGGAGCCTTACCCAAAGATGACAGTCTCTCCAGAGATCCATTTTTCAGGGAGCCAGGCAGATCACACAGGTTTAGGAAGTCAAAGGGGATCACGCAAGGTGGATAAGTTAAGGTTGCATGGGTAAAGCGTGGTTAGTCCCATCACTTAGTTCATCCAGTCCCATGGCTTGGAGGACCACACCTGCAACCATGGATGGCACGTTTAACAGTGTGCCAGGACCCAGGAACCATGGAGGGAAAACAGGAGGATGCTCCACTGTCTTCTCCACCCTGGGTCATACAGAAAGGAAGGAAACTAAAAGGACACTTTTATTCTCACCTCTCTTTCTAGATGGGTAACAGATTATCTTCAGCTTGCACCCCTCTGGAGCATACTCTGAAGCACTGGAACTTCCTTAACCTCAGGACTTTGAAGAGAAAAGTGACTCATTTTCTTTTGCACAAAGGCATGGCATTTTTACTAAACCTTTGCAAGGGTTTTAAGGTCAACCCAGCCTTTTAGCAATCATATCTGGCAGGCCCAAAGAGAATAGTTCCCCCAAGTTAGAGAAGCAATTTCCAGGGGAACTACCTGAGGATCCCTCTTATTTGGGGCCCCTTCAAGTTCCCTTCTCATTATAGGACCTTAGGCAAATAAAGGGAAACTTAGGTTGATTTTCTGATGACCCTGATAGGTATATAGATGCTTTCCAAAATTTAATTCAGGTGTTTGACCCCACATCGAGGGATGTTATGTTGCTCCTAAACCATGCTTAGTACCCGCATGGCAGCTTAATACCCGCATGGCAGCTGAAAAGCAGGCAGCTCTGCAAGAAGCAGAGAATTTCGGAAATGAGCAACGTATCTCCTATAAAACACCAAAAAGGAAGAAGGCAGATAGGGGAAGTGAAGAAATAACAGAAACACCATTCCCAATCGGGAGGGAAGCAGTTCCCAGTACACAGCCCTGACTGGGACCCCAGTAACTCTGGAGATGAATGGAAAAAGCAGCACTTTTTAGGGTGTATATTAGAGGGCCTACAGAAAACCAAGGCCAGACCTCTCAATTACTCTAAACTGTCTATGATAGATAAGCCAGATGAGAATCCTGTAGCCTTTATGGAAAGGCTGAGAGAGGCACTGATAAAACACACCTCCTATCCCCTGATTCAGTCGAGGGACAGCTCATTCTAAAGGACAAGTTTATTACACAGGCAGCTCCCAATATCAGAAGGGAGCTACAGAAGCAACTTATAGGACCAAATAGCACCTTAGAAAACCTCCTGAGAATAGCCACTTCAGACGTTTACAACAGGGACCAGGAGGAGACCCAAAAGAAAGAGAAAAAGCTCAGGAGAAGGACAGAGGCTCTGGTAGCAGCTTTGCAGGCTTGCAAAGTCCAGGATCCCCAAGGTGCATCTGCTAGTTGCCATCGGTGTGGCAGGCCAGAGCATTTTAAGAAGGAATGCCCAGGCAGCAAGATGAAGCCATCTCAACCTGTCCAGCCTGTGGCAGAAACCACTGGAGATGGAACTGCCCCCAGAGATGGAAGTCACTGGGTTCAGGACCAGTCTCACAGATGATCCAGCAGTACTGATGGGTCCTGGGGCTCAAACCTCAGCTCCAACGACTCAAACTGCCTTTATAGCACAAGAGCCCTGGGTGATTCTGGAAAATAAAGGAAGGAAAGTAGACCTCCTTTAAACACTAGATCCTCTTTTCTCTCTCTTTTCTCCTCCCTAATCCAGACCTCCCCTCTTCCCATAACGTGACTGTAAGGGGCATCCCAGGAAACACTCTAATCCAGTATTTTTCTCAACATTAGTTGTAGTTAGGAGGACCTATTTACAGAGGCTTACAAGCCATTGCTATGATAGCTCTACTAAATTAATCCTAGGAAATAATTTAAGTGTTATTAACACTCCACATAACGTAGGAAGATCACTGTCCTCTAGGGGGAGCTCTTAGCTAGCAAACAGCCAGTAAAGCAAGACGTACACAAGGCAGGATAAGCGGTAGTAGCTCTAAATAACGTCTCTCCCCAGACACAAGCACTCAATTAGCTGAGCTAATAGCTCTTACAAGAGCACTTGAATTAAGCAAGGGAAAGACTGCTAACATTTACACTGATTCCAAGTATGCTTTCCTGGTTCTCCATGCTCATGTTGCCATTTAAAAGGACAGACATTTTCTTACCACTCATGGATCTCCTATAAAAATATCACCAGGAAATTAGGTTATTATCCTCAGTTTTTCTTCGGCGAGAACTAGCAGGGATGCATTTTAAGGAACATCAAAAGGGAACAAATAAGGTAGCCAAAGGAGATCGATTAGCTGATCAAGCAGCTAGGTCAGAGGCAAGGAAGCCTCAAGGCATCAAAACACTTCAAGCCCCTCCTAATCTAGGAAGGCTCCATAAGAAAAATTGAACCTTAGTATTCCCCTGCAGAAATAGAATAGGCCACTTCTCGAGTGTGTACTTTTCATCCCTCAGGATGGCTAGAGTCAGAGGATGGCAAACTCCATTTGCCAGCCTCCAGCCAATGAAAAGTCCTTAAAATCCTTCACCAAGCTTTTCACTTAGGAAAGTATAAGACTTATCAATGTACTCAAAGATTATTTTCAGGCAGGAAAACCTATAAATTGGTTAAGCATGTAACCTCTCGAGCTCACTTCCAACAAGAATTAACACAACTAGCAGAAGCCCAACCCCAGGAAATAGAACCACCTTTATTTAATCCAGGAAATTCGGTATTAATGAAAACTCTCATCTCTGTCTCCTTCCCTAAGCCAGGCTGGGAAAGGCCCTACACCCTTCTTTCAACTCAACCCCCTCGGCAGTAAAGGTTACAGGAATCGACTCCTGGATACGTCACAGTCAAGTCAAAGCCTAAAGAGCTGAGGGAGCAACCCCTGACAGCCCAGAGGAACATCCTGAATATCAATGTGGAGAAAAGACGATCTTAAGCTGAAACTCATAAAAGATAAGTAACTGAGTGAGGGCTACTCGTCTTACTCAGTCCCACTCCTACCTCACCAGATACTGTTTATTATTTCTCCCATTTCCTCTCAAAATTTGCCACCAAATATTAGAACTTCTTTTTAATGCATATTTGCAAGGAAATTTTAATTATACATGGGATTGCATTTGTAACTTTGTAGATCCCCAAAGGAAAATGTTATATCTTGGCAAGTAAAATTTTAAACAGAAATTATTTACTATGCCACTCCTGTGGGAATTGTTATAGTCACGCTACTATCAGTGTGGCACCCACAATGTGGAATTCTGGTTGTAAAATTCTAATTGCTGTAATATTTTGCCTGATTATCATCCTTATAACAGGATTAATAATTGCAGGAAAGATCTAGTCAAGGTTGCTTTGGTTATAGTAGGAGTAATAGTTACGGATAAGAAGCAAGCATGGAAGTTTTACTATGATAGGACTTTTTACTGAAGGTTGGTGATAGGATGCACTCTAAGCTATGAAAAGGATATGAAAAACAGAGATTTTACATAAGGAAGGATCTTGAATGGTAAATTATTGTCCTAAAAGGAAGTGACTCGTTGTTTACAGAAAGGATGTTTAGGACAAGTGAGAAAGTTTAAGTATGTTGTAAGAGGGTATGTGAAAGTCATGTGAAAAATTTTAATAATTAAAGGATTGTCAAGATTAACACTAAAATTATTTTAGCCACCCAGTAACATATTTCTCCAAATTATATTGCAAGTTATAAAAATGGCCTAAGCATAAAGTTATTCTCCAATGGCAAGTTAAGGGGGGAAATGTACGCTTTTCTCAAGGAAAATGTGAGCTTTATATTAACGTTTCTGGTAATGTACAGCGACACCTAGTGGAGACAAGTGGGTATTGCACTCCATTGGTGTAGGTGAACAGGTATCAAACTCAGTAATGGTCTGTAGGACCCCCACTAACGGTGGTAATCTTAATAGTCATATTCTAACTCTATATTTTAAACCATCTTGAAAATTTATCTCTTTTCACCTAGAAGCAATCAAACTCCAAGTGGTGCGAGCAGAACCACACATGGACAGGCCATTCTTCTGAGAACCCATAGCTCAACCTCAGGAGAAGGTCCAATTGCTAGTCCCCCACATGATGCCCCTTTTCAGCAGGAAGTAGCCAGGAAGAATCATCGTCTAACACCCCTTAGCAACAGTTAGGTTTACTTCTCTTGAGGGGAGAATAATACAGTAGTTATTAAGGAATAATTTTAGGCAGATAGAGAAGGTAAAAGGAGTTCTCAGTAAGGCTTTTTTCTTTTAAAAGAAACAGCTCCTGAAACATTTCTTAACAGAAAGGTGGCTTGAAAAAACCAGGCTGGCAAGCATTGATATGCAAATGCAGGTGATTAGAAACTAGGTTCATCCAATATGGCAATTCCCACCCTAATCCCCATGTCTTCAAGTGTCATGGCTGCCTCCAGATAACTCCGCGTGTGCAGGACATCTTGGCGGCCCACATTTGCATATTAAAAGACTAGGGTGGGAAGGCCAGGTTTTTCGTGGGCTACGTAAGTGACACATCTGATCAAACCAATCCCCTGGGCCTTATGTATATTAGACACCGCCTCATCCAGCCTCCCAATATAACCAGCTATTTTTCCGCCGCACAAGGGGTTTTCTCTCTTTTCTTGGAGTCCCCCTCCCTCTGTCTCTGTATGGGGGAGCTTCTTTCTTCTTTCTTGCCCATTAAACTCTCCGCTCCTTAAAACCACTCCACATGTGTCCCGGCCATTTATCTATATCAGCGCAAGACCAAGGACCCTGGTGTTCCTCCATTTCTTGGAGGCATGTCAATTTAAGATACTGTACTTTTTAACTTTAGGTTTTGTATTTCATTCTTTTTATGTAATTCCTATTTATTGGTTGATACTTTCTATTCAGTGATTCACTGTCATCATACTTGCCTATGATTTTTAAAACAGTTTCCTTCAGTTCTTTGAACATATTCATAATAGGTATAGCATTTACCTGCTAAGATAACATCTGGCCCACTCAAAGACATCTTCTATTGTCTGTTTTTTTCCCTATATATACGAGTCATACTTTTCCTGTTTCTTTGCATATCTCAACTTTTTGTTTAAAAATTGACATTTTAGATAATATATTATAATAACTCTTGATATTGAACCCCTTCTGGGGCTAGTCGTTATTGTTTATTTGTCTAGTAACTTGGGTGGACTAATTCTGTGCAGTCTATTTCTTCTGCACAGTACAGCTCTAATGTCTCCTGTTCAGATTTTTCTTTTCCTTTTTTTTTTTAATTGTAAGCCTTGCTGACTAGCAGTTGTGCCTGAGTCAGCATAGCTTAGTAGTCAGCCACTGATTGGCCAGAGGTTATGCTTAAGGTCTCTGAGCCAGTGTGTGGTTTGGAGACCGCCTTCACAGCTTATGAATTAGCCCCTCAATCAGCCAGGAGGTTGTAGCTCCTAGCTCATAAGTTCTCATTCTAGTCATTTCCAAGAATGTGCTGACTCAGGCACGTGCCCTGTCTTGTATGAGTATGATTTCGGCAGGGCCCTTTGGCTATTTCTATCACTGAACTCCCTTTTAGATTTCAGGCTGATCTGCCTAAATAGGTATCACATTCTGATTGTTAGCTGATTGGTCTATTTTATTACGTCATTCATGTTTTGCTTTTAATACCTGAGACTGGGTAACTTATAAAGAAAAGAGGTTTAACTGGCTTATGGTTCTGCAGGCTACACAAGCATGGTGCCAGCATCTGCTTGGCTTCTGGGGATGCCTCAGGGAGCTTTTATTCATGGCAGAAGGTGAAGCGGAGCAGTTATGCCATATAGCCAGAGCAGTAGCAAGAAAGAGAGAGTGGGAGGTGCCACACACTTTTAAACAACCAGATCTCACATGAACTCACTCATCACCAAGGGGATGTTGCTAAGCCATTCCTGAAGGATACATCGCCGTGATCTAAACACCATCCACCAGGCCCCACCTCCAACATTGTGGATGACATTTCAACATGAGATTTGGTGGCGACATGTATCCAAACTATATTATCTGTTGTTTTCAAAAGTGCCCTGGACCCTCCAAGCTCCGATTCAAATAATGTTAACCCCCTCAGGAAGGACCAGCAATACTTGGCGTACCCTCGTCTCCCTGGGCAAAACCCTTTCATTATGGAGTGGAAAGTGGAGGTGAGTGTGTAGGCTAGTGTGGCTACTTGGCTCCCACCACTTGCCCAGTGTAGATTTTCCACAAGTATGAAAGTAAATGCAAATCCAAAAAGGGGAGAAAATTAAACTTTTCATGGCGCAAAAAGGGAAAGTGACCCCCTCCATCCCTTTCCTTAGAGCATATACTTTAGATGACGTTTAGTTATGAATCCTTTTTCTGCTCCTTCAAGAGATATGTAAATATTTTTTAAACTGTTAAAAATTACAGGAAGCCATTGTTTTGGACTGAGCTCCTGCACTAGGTCCCAACATTCAAGAAAAAAACAAAATAGAGTCTCTCGTGTTAAATGCCACATCGTCAAACTAAAACCTTAACGAAGCAAACAGATTCTAAAACAGACCAGTTTTTCCTGAAAACAGGAGATTCTAGTCTACCTGTGTCAGCATAATAATAAGGAAGTATCCTCTGCTTTAACCTTTTAAAAAAATTAACCCAAAGTAACCTGATGTTAACCAATCCAGTTTTTTTCTATTGTTCTACTTCCTTGTTCCCACTCTTCAATACCTACTGTTCTGTCATTGCCCAGTGGGAGATCTCATTATTTGTAGAATGGATGCTTCCCAAATTCAAGAATCACAGATAAAAGCAAATTAGACCTATAACTAAATTTGTCATAATTTTGTCTTTTAATAAAGCTAAATAAGCCTTTTGCCAGCTTTAAAACACAGAAATGTCTTTCTCAAGAACCTGAGTGACATCTCTTTGAAATGTAAACATCAAAGAATATAGCATCCCTATCTTCTTGGGAGTTTAATGTAGGTGTCTGGCTTCAAATTACAGCTACCTATGTGTCATAGAATTATGAGAAATTTTACAATTTCTTTGGATAAAGGCAATTAGCAAAGACAAATGGCCGCCCCCAATTACCAGGAGAATTTAAAATGAACTATGTGTAACAAATGGTGCTATTAAGGCCTCTCATATGAAGACTAGTCTGTCTTGGGAACATGCATGTAATAGGTTATATCTGCCTGGGCTATATTAAAAGATGATATTTCTTTCTATCTTTCCAATCTCTTTAGCAGATTGCCTGTGATACACATTACATTCTGGTTTAATGCCTATTCAATAATAAAACTGTTTTCCTTCTTTTCTACTTTTATGGACAGGTTTTCTGGGTTGGCAGATTTTGTCTGTAATTATGTTTTGCCCAACACAGGCACCTGGGGACATTGAGTACTGCCAATGGACTGCTGAACCAAATGAAGAGCTTTTCTGCAACATTCATGTTGCAGAGGAGATGGGAACTGCCACTCAACTGCTGCCGCTCAGCTACTAAATCTGAAATAGTTATTTAGCAATACAAAAATGGGAATGGGGGGTTCTGGAGCATCCCCTGTGGCTCAAATGCTGGAACTTTCTGCTATACCTACTGAGTTTCAGTAGATTTTATTGAATAAAAGTTTCTCAATTGTTTATAAGCCCTCTGATCAATCTCCAAATACTTTGTCTAGTTTCAGATATGTTTTTCTAGGGGAAAGGATTTGCCAAGCTCCTTATACTACCATTCCAGAAGTCGTAACCCTGAACTATGTTTGCAACTTCTTGTGAATCCTAAATTATTTTAAAATAAACAGTATAAGAAATAAAAATTTAGTGATGCCTAGCATGATCCAGGCAGTGTCCTTGATGCTGGATTTACAAAGACCAATGAAACCTGGTTCTTTTCCTTCAGGATCTTATAGTCAGGTGTGGGAGACAGATCTGTGTACTAGAAAGCACAGAAAAGTGCTATAGGTGCTGAATTAGCAATCTGTGCAAATAGCATGGAGGAAGGGATGAAGAAAACAAAAGTAGTCAGTAAAATAGAAACAGGAATAGCCAACAAATTAAAAAGAAGATTCAGGAGAACTATGTCCTTGTGAGTCTGAAATCACTCACCTATACTTGACAATGCAACTGGTCATTGGGTTCACATCCTTGGCTCTTCCCAGGTAATAGTGAATGGTATCCCTTCTCAAAATAAAATAATTTAGACAGGCTTCTATTCATTCAACTACGCATCCAAACACATACCATTTTTGTGGGACTTCTCTATACCTCAATCACTGTTTATCAGAGAAACCCTCAGTGAATTATCTAATGCAGTTTTATTGTAAGATCAGATCTGAAGGAAAAGGAGTAACAGATTGACCGAAGTTCTTTATGAAGCCAAGAAGTCCGAAATAGAAGCTTCCAAAAATGGGAACATGGGGTAAAGAATATAAAAATCTCAAGTGAAGAGAATTTCTAATACAGATGTGTCCTATGTCAATTCATTGTTCACATATATTTTCCAATAAGGGCAAAACTGACACAATGATAGCAATACTTTATTGAGCAAGTAGCAAATGTAATAATAATTCATTCAATAAATATTAGGCACTGTGTTAGGTTCTGGGGATACAGAGATGACTCAAGGTGGGCTTCAGGCCTCAAAGACTTCATATTCTAGTGGACAGACAGACAGACCTAGATAGAAAGATAGACAATTCTGCCTACATGTAGAATTGCACCTACATGAAATTGTGAGGAGAGCTATGACAGAAATAAGCATGGAGGACTTGGGAAACAGATGAGGGCCCCTTAACCTAGGTAGCCATGAAAGAATTCTCAGAGGAGATAATGCTTATGAACTAGGTACTATTATGATCCTCAACATTAGATTAGAAAACTGCAGATCAGGGAGGTAAAGTAACTTGGCTGAGATCACATGGATAGTAAATGGTTGAGCCAGTTTTCATTCATGGTAATGTGAACTCCCCAAACCTCATTCATTTTACTTGACTGCCACCACTTAGATTTTCAGTGGCTCTGTTTGCTTCAAATATTTTTTTGAAATCTGGTACATTTTATTATCTGTGGGAAAGTCAGAAAGATACTCCATATCTATTAGTTTAAGTGCAGCTCCTCTGAATTCTAATTACTAGGCCCTGATGCTGTACAGAATTCTGAGCACAGCCTAGACACTAAATGTTTTTCTTTTCTGCAGACCATCAAATGCTAACTGATTCACTTCAACCTTGAGTATTAATTAATTTTTGCTGTGTTACACCCACTTTTAAAAGTAATTTTAACTTAATGCCCTTTCAAAATCCAATCAAATTAACAGTATAATATGGATTTTCATAAAGATCCCAGAATGTCCTGCTCTGAAACACCATCCAATTGACTATTCATATCAATGTAAACTGGACGTGGAGTGTTATAAAAATCCTGCTCAAAAGCATATACTAAATCATTACCATTTTGTTGTAAGTACAAATCAATTTTTATGAGACACAGTCTTGCTTTGTCACCAAGGCTGGAGTGCAGTGGTGTGATCACAGCTCACTGCAGCCTCGACCTACAGGGCTCAAGTGATCCTTCCACCTCAGCCTCCCAGGTAGCTGGAACTATAGGCGTGCACCAACACTCCAGGCTAATTTTTTAATTTTGTAGGGATAAGAGTCTCACTATGTTGCCCAGGCTGGTCTCGAACTCCTGGGTTCAAGCAATCATCCTGTCCCAGCTTCCCAAAGTGCTGGGATTACAAATGTAAGCCACCACACCCAGCCAAGATTTTTAATTTAAAAAGGCCAGTTATAAACATGCCCCACATGAGACTCCAAAAAGGTAAGTTCTGGACTTCATGGCCCAGAAGTAGTAGTATCCTGAATGAAAACAAACAAACCAAAAACCAAAAAAAAAAACTAAAACTAAAACCTTTCCTCCTCCTCTTTTTGTTGCCTCTACACTAGTACTGACCATAGTGAGAAACACCGTGTGTGTGTGTGTGTGCGTGTGTGTGTGTGTGTGTATCACCGAATGGCATATTTTCAAACATTTTTGACCTTTGTTTGTGGAAAAGTTGCTTAACCTCTCTGATTCTTGGTTTCCCCATTTTACAGAATAGGACAACTACTTCTCAGAGACAGTGTGAGGATTAGGTATCATAATACATGCAGACATGTTTTTGCGAACTACAAAGGGCTATACGTGTTATATACTCTGCTGGGAACATTTGGTGCACACAGAAATTCTGGTGAGTCACAGAAAAAGCAGTTTTTATAAAAGCAGCTTCTCCAGCCCAATCCCTTGTATACAACAGTGAATGTTTAATATATTTTATTGTACCAATGAGTTTATGCAAACTTAACCCATTCGGAAGTCATAATAAATAATGCCTGACACCACACTAGGAACTTGAGATTCAAATGGATGAAACAGGGTTCTTTTCTTCAAACAACTCATGGTCTAGTAGGGGAACCCTGGAAACAAATAACTACAAGGATTGTGACAGGGTACACAGTAGAAGTATATACCAGGTACAGTGTGGTATACAGGTAGGATAGACACTCCCAGGTCTTTTTACCCTTTCAGGCTCTTGTTCCATTGATCACCACATCTTCCTATGTCTTCATTCTCTCCCTGTCTACTGGCTCCTCCTCATAATCAAATAGCCATGTCACCCTCTTGGTCACAATCACAGTTTAGTGAGTGAGTCAGATAAGTACTTTAGGCAACTGCAGGATTCACAGTGGATTTTCATCTTAAACAGGAAAGTATGGCAATAGAGTATTGATATAGTAAGGTGTGTCTTTAGTTACTGCCATGTTCTGAGTAACTTGGTGAATGACAATTCACCAAGGACCCCAGAAGGAGGGAAAGTATTAGGAGTGGGAGGCTTTGCAAGGTCACAGGTTCGGATTTAGATGAATAAATAATTACAATGTTAATACTTCATACTTGGCATGAAATGGGAAAAGATAATTGTGGAATAAGAAAACTAAGTTAAAATCCTGGTTCTGTTGTACATGAGCTCTATGACATTGGGAAATTTTCTGTGTTGAAGATTCCATTCACCCAACATTATTGATAAGATTAAAAAACAACAGTAGAATTTATAACATAGCACAATGGTTGAGAACACAGCCTCTGGAGTTGTATTGCTTGGATTTGAAACAGTGCTACCCTTTATTTGCTGTAGGAGAGTGAGCAAATTTTAACTTCTTAGTTTTCTTATCTATAAAACGGCATATTAAATAGTAGTTCTGACCTCATGGGGTTTTTATGACAATTCAGTTGCTTAATATATTAAATAGTATAGTAGAGTACCTGGTACATAGCGACTGCTAAATGTTTGCTAAATATATTAGGAATACCTATTTCAGAGTTCATTGCAAATTTCACTGGATATGAAAATTGTTAATTAGTTGTAACTATGTCACTATAGTCTCTTCCAAAACCCTGATTTTGGAAGCCATGACATGTCTTCTAGCTTCGAATTATCTTTAAAGTGAAACTGCACTGTTGAATCCTACAGCTCCTTGAAGTACTTGTCTGACTCTCCAACTAAACAGTGGCAGTAACAGAGATGGTAGCATGGCCTAATTGGGACAGCTAATCTTTAGGTATCTGATCATTCAATGTAGTCCTCAACAAGGGTCAGTCAGTTTCCTGCAGCCAGGGGAGCGCAGCAGAAGCTTCAGAGCACTGAAACCACAGATTGTCCTATTGAGGATGTGGCCCCCATACTGAAGGTCATGATAAGACCTAACAGCTCCAAGTTTGTTCTCCTTTCCTTCAGGACTTCTCCCTACATCCCCCCACTGACATTCCTCTCCATCTCATTGCCCATTGGCATCAGACACATACACATACCATTCACTAACAATTAGGACTAATCATGAGACAAACTTTGAATATGTGGATTGTGAGCTTCTTTAAGTAAGAAGAGTATAAAATCCAAATAAACATATTCAAAGAGAGGCGTGCTTTTGGAATGGAAGCAGTCAAGTTTTGTTTAGTTTGGCATTGAGCTGTAAGAAACAAGGTCATGTTAAATAGAGCTTCTATGGGTCTGTAGCCATTTATCACCACACAGATGTTTTCCAGCCCCACTCCTCACCTGCTGTCCTCTTGCTTTTTCCTCAGTCAGCTCTTTCCTATTCTCCACAGAGCTACATCAATACTGCCCCCACTTTCTCTTAAGCTCTTATATTACTCACACTTTCTCGCCTCATACTCACTGGATAACTCTATTACCTCTCCAAGGGAAATGAATATCTCAGGTGTAACATACCTTAGTTTCATAATACAAATCTACCAACCTTCCTTATACCTATCCAGTTTTTTCTCCTTCCCTCCTGGTACAGTGGAAGGGGTAATTGTCCCCCATCTAAGATAAATTCCTTCACTGTGCTTCACATCCCAAGTCCTTCCACCCTCTCAGGCTCTTCTTCCATTGATTACTACATCTTCCTATACCTTCAAGGCTTTCCCTCTGTGGGGGTTCCTCCCCATTAACAAATAAAGGTGCCCAAGTCTCTGACACCTCGAAAACCTTAAAACTCTCCTTCAATGTGACCTTTCTCTTTAGCTACCATCCTATTTCTTGCCTCTCCTTCAATAGTTAATCAAACTATTTGAAAGAATTATTTACTCATTGAATCCAGATCCTTATCTCCCACTTATTCCTCAGCCCACTACCATCTGCTTTACCACTCTGCCACTCTATTGAAACAGTTTTCATTAATAATCTTTTCTGTCACCACCACTATAATACTCCATATTCTTCACAACTGCCTCCTTAAAATATTGTATATCCTCAATTCTCTTTATTTTGATGACTGCTTTTGATGACTCTTTTGTATGCAATTCTCCCTCTGCTCGTCACAGAAATGTTTTTTGTTAACAGCTTTGTTAAGGTATAATTACGTCTGAACTTGTTTCTAGACGCAGGTAAGTTTAAAAATATATATATGTAATTACATACCATAAACTTCACTAGTTTAAAGTGTACAATTCAATGGTTGTTAGAGTATTTACAAAGTTGTGCAAACATCATCATAATCTAATTTTGAATATGTTCATCATCACCAAAAGAAACCTTGTACCTATTAGAAGTCAATCCTCATTCCCCTTTCCCCTAGCCATAGGCAAGCATTAATCTACTTTCTGATGCTCTAGATTTGCCCATATTAGGCATTACATATAAAACAAGTATTACACAATATGTAATGTATTGTGTCTGGCTTCTTTCACTTAGCATAATGTTTTCAACGTTCACCCATGTTATAGCGTCTATCACTATTTCATTCCTTTTTATTGCTAAATAATGTCCCATTGTATGGGTATACTATATTTTCTTTATACAGTCATAGTCTATGGACATTTGAATTGTTTCCACTTTTGGCTATAGTGAATAACGCTGCTATGATTATTCATGTACACGCCTTTTTGTGAAACATTTTCATTTCTCTTGGATGGATACCTCACAGTAGAATTGTTGGGTCATATGGTAAGCTTGCTTACCATTCTAAAGGACTGCCAAACTATTTTCCAAAGTGGTAGCGATATCTTATATTCTCCCCAGTAATGTACGAGGGCTCAGGCTTCTCCACATCCTCACTAAGTCTTACTTTTAGTCTTTCTGGCTATAGACTTTCTAGTGGGTGACAAGTGGTTTCTCGTTGTAGTTTTAATTTGCATTTCCCCAGTAACTAATCTTTTATTATTAGTTAAGCATCTTTTCATGCGCTTATTGTCCACTTACATATTTCTTTGGAGGAGTTTATTCAAATCTTTTACCCAGTTTTTAATCACATTATTTGCCTTGTTATTGACTTTTAAGCATTTTTTAATATTCTGGATACAATCCAGGTTGCTGATCATTTTAAAGAGCGAATTTTTAGTGTTGTTGATTTTCTCTATTGTTCTTCTATTTTCTAGTTATTTTCATTTGAATATTTAGTATTCCTATCCTTCTGCTTGTCTTGTGTTTTGTTTCCTCTTTTTTTGTGGAGATTTAAATGAATTAACCCATAAGTACTGCTTTAGCTGCTTCTTGCTTTGGTGTTTCGATTACATCCATCTTGAAATACTCTCTGATTTCCACTGTGACTTCTTATTTGACCCACAGGTTATTTAGGAATGTGTTGTTCAATTTCTACGTATTTGTGAGTTTCACATATTTCTTTCTGTCATTGATTTCTAAATTCCACTTTGGTTAGAGAACATAATTTGTATGATTTCAGTATTTTTAAACCTACTGAGGCGTGTTTACGGCCTAGCATATGATCTATTTTGCAGAAAGTTACATATACTTGAAGGGAATATATATTTTATTGCTGTTGGGTGGAGTGGTCTTTAGATGTCTCTTAGTTTAAACTGTTTTATAGTGTTCCCTTGCTGCTACTAGTAGCATGGAACCACCAAGCCCCTCTTAATTGCTCACCATTAAGATACTCACTGTTATCGACAATGCTTTCAGGCATTAACTTCTCCAGATTTTGTTCCCCATAAATTCAGTCCCTTCAAGCAGAGATGCTATGCTTTATGCCCTGCCTTTCTACATATATAGAAACTCTGGACAAGTGTACCTGAGCTGGGTGTGGGTATAGCAGACCACTTCTCCTCCCGAAATACCCTACTCTATTAGTGGACACTGAGGAGAGATGGTAGCCTCTGGTCATTTCAGCTTGCCAATCTCCATGTAGAAACCTTACCTTACAAATACACTGGCACACAGGAGATTGGGAACTCACTAGTCTTAGCCTATCACAGCTGAGGCAGAGGCCTCACCCTACAAGTGGGAGCTAGTCCTCTAGCCCAGACTTGCCTGCCTGGACTAGCACTTCTGCAAAATGGGGCTGTGGAGGGATAAGAGACTGGTGGCTTTCCCCTCCTGGGTCAAACTATGGACTAGGAACTTGGGGGACAGAAGCCCCCATCTTCTTGGTCATATCCAGAGGTAGCACATATAGTAGAGGTCTAGAGTAGAGCTTGTCATATGGGGCTCGGGGAGATAAAACAGCCTGTAGCTCAAATGTCACAGATTCTAACCATTTTTGCCAATATTTAGTAATTTTCTTAAATACTTCTTTATTTGTTATATGCCCTTATGACAATTTCTAAAGACTTTGTGTGTATACATGTGCATGCATGTGTGCATACTCACATAGTTGTCATGAAATAATGGTGTTTCTCTGGGAAATGCATTCACCAAGATCCTCATATAACTATAACAAAAATGCAGGTTTGGACACAGCCATTTGCAGAGTCCAATTAACAAGAGCAAGGTCTGGTATAAAGAAAGTGACTTTTTATTCCAAAGCTAGCTTAGGGGAAGAAATACAGGCTTCCTGCCATAGAGGTACCACTTCACTTTTGGAGCAGAAAGTGGACACTTTTAAAAGGGGACCTAGCATGAATGGCACACAGGGGAGGAAGCGAACAGGTAAGGGTCTGCATGCTCACTTCGGTGCCTTATGTACCACGCAGCGAACTGGTGCCTTTGTGGGCAGAACTATATTGTAAAGGTGGCCAAAACTCTCCAGGTGGGAGAGAGTGTCATAGCAGGAATACTTGGGGTTGTAAATTGACGGTTGTCCCTCAAGGCAGTCTCCTGGTGGGAGAGAATTCTGCTCTCAAGCTTCTAAGAACATAGTTAGATGAACTTGCCCTGTAGGGAGTGTCTGATGAAGGGGAGATAAAAGGTTATAATTGTATTTCTAAAGGGCTATGTAAGAAGTGGGGAACAGGGAAATTGATAAAATAAGAGAAAATAATAATAATAATAACTCATTTTCTTTTTCTTAGAAATATGGGTATACTCAATTATAATTTCCCACTGTCAGGTTCCATTTTACTTCTGTGGGATTTGGGTGCCATATTCACTCTGGCTACTTCTTGCTGAGAAAGGGCATAGTCATTGGTTGTCAAAATGAAACTGATCTACTTGGAGCTGGAAATATTCACAAGTACCCAGACTCACAGACGATGTTTGTTGGAACACTATGGTGTGAAGTTTGAAGAGTCTTTGGGAAAGCCTGTCTTGGATTTCCATACAGAGTGTGCAATTGCAGTAAACTCCACAACAGAGGAATATGCCTATCCCTGTAATCAGGGCCAATGTTACAAGCAGCTTTTTCTACCAAGATGGTCTTGACCTGAACCAGGATACTGACCATTGGTCTATTGACAATATTGTGTCAGACATAGGTTTGAGTTGTTGGTGCATGTCTTGCAAAGCTAGAGACATTTTCCCAAATTATCTTGGATGTATACACAGCAGTTACTCTTAATTATCATTCAGGTTCCCCACTGCCAATTGTAACTGGATATGATTACAGGATGGCTAAATATATATTTAAAAGGTTACAAGAAGAGTTATGAATACTCATGAAGGTGGTCATAAGCCCTGTCTAGTCCATGAGAATGGATTAGTTTAGTTAAACAGCTGTGTTCCATCCAGAAGGTAGCACTGCGGATGGGCTAGGCCTCTGTATGTGATGAAGGCAAACAGATTTTTAATAGGAGGCATTTCTATGGAAACAGAAGAAAAATAAAGGTTAATGTTGGGCACAATTTTCCAGATGTTAGACTCACAGCATCTTTAGTTACAGAGGAGGAAAGTTGTGGCAGCCTGACATGTTTTTCTTGCCTGTATTACAAGGAATAATGTAGTAGCAATTTCATTAAGTTCAGATCAGGAAAATGGAAAAAAAATTGAAAGTGTTTGTTTAGGGACTTGGAGCCCAGAAAGAATTCAGAATTTAGTCCAAATTGCAGAAAATAATAAAAACTCAAAAACAATGGACAAGACTAAATCTAACACACGTGTACTATAGTTTCTTCTGAAACATAATTTTTCTCTCTCCAGTCACCATTTTTACTAAAGACAAATCATAGTAGGATAAATTTATCTGGAAAGTAAGGTTTAGTCTTATTTTGCTTGTCCTAATTATTTGCATCAAGTACAGCAAGAATAATTATTTGCCATATAAGTTCCTTGGCAACTTGGCTTTGCTGGAATTTTTATTTATATGGAATCTTAGATTAAACCTTTTAAAGCCCAGTCACGGATTTATTGTTGCCTGCAAATACCTGCCTGGACTGAGTGAATTCCTCTCGTTTTGAAGTCCCAAGATAACCTGGGGCTCCTGAGCCTGTCAGAAAGTGGCCTTCTTTACTTACCACAGGTCAGGAAACCCTGTACAGGGACTGCATGGACAAGGTATTAGGCCAGTTTTTCGCAAGGGGGCTTTAATTGGCTCATAAGTCAACTTTGATTTGTTAAAGCCATCTGTTCATATCTGAAAGTATGCCAATCCAGTTAAAGCCTTGGTAAAATAACCAGTGTCTCCAATGGTGTCCTGTTACAAAAGAGAACAGAATCTTACTGAATTTATATAAATAACTATACTGCTATAAACTAAGTATACTTACAAATAGTTTTCAAGTTCTGGGGAAATCAGGTAGAAAGAAATATGCTCCAAATTTTTCTCACACGAGTGTACTTTACCCAATTGTTAAAAGCTGTAAATAGCTCAAAAGAGAAAAAGGTTTCTGGACTCTGTGAAACAAAAGAATTAGCAATGCTTCAAACAAAAAGTCATAGAAAGATTAGTCTTCTATTAGTTCAGTCTATGCAATTAACTCCTGTTCTGCTCAATATTCATGAACATATTAGCTCTCTATGGGAGTCTTGGAAGTTTTTTTGTCCATTCGAGTGTCACAATCTCCAAAGTTATTAGAAACCTGCATTCAAGAATACCTGTCAGAATCCTATAGCTGATTATAAAAAGGCCTTTGAAAAGAATCAAAATAAAATAACAATTATGGATGATAAAATCTCAGAACACTCACAGATAAAGACACAATTGACAAGGAAATCTGGTCATCTCTGTGGCATACAATAATTTAACATAGCAATCTTAATTATTACTGATAACATACCCTGAGACATCAGAATTATGGGGATCTTATACAATTCTGAAAAACATACCAATAACATTTTTATATGAATATAACCCAAAGAAAGAAAGTTAAACACCATTTTATATGTAACAGTGCTTCCTGTATGGCTTTAATATACCAAATAAGCCAAATATATCTCTTTTGGACTTCATGGGACCTAATTAAAGAGTTAACCAGGTCAAAAAAAAAGCTTAATTTAGAACTTGACTTTGAAAAGTTTATCTAATATCAAAGCTTTAAACACCTGATATTACAAAATAGATTCCCAGCTCACTATAAGCTATTTATTTAACCAAAACAACTCAAAAGTTCTTTAAATTCAAAAATCTTTACTCATTGATAGAGGGGAGACTCAGCTTTCCAAACAAAACCCAATAAAGACAGCATGAGGACAATTGAATCTCTTTTCTCTCCCTTCTTTTTTCTATCATTACTCAAAAGGAAAACAAAAATCTTTCATTATATTTTAATATCACATGAAAATCTTGTTCAAAAGAGAAAGCCAAATTTCACCTTTGCATTTATGTGCTATTAATGTTAAACCCAATTCTTAATAAAACCTTATAAACAAATCTGTCCAATCTTAATTAGTTTGATCATAATTTAAAATTTCCATAAGCCTTTCATAACTCTTTACAATTTTCCGTTAAAGAGCAGATCACTACTCTAAGAAGACCTTGTAATTCAACACATGGGCCCAGATTCTGGCCCTCCATCAGTGTGCTTTTATTTTAATGTTTAATTTTCAGAAAAACTAAATAGCCTCCTACAAATTTTAGCCTACTTGCTCACACCCACAGAACTTCCTTTACAAGATCAATCTCTTAAAAACTCTTTTACAACTTGCTTAAGCTCTCAGTTTTGTTCTATTATTCTTTTAGCTTAGGAAAATCCTTAAAAACCTCTGGACTAGACAAAATTACATTTCCTTTAACAAAAACCATAATTATATGCCTTCTTATAACCTTTTACTAAAAATACATTCTACCTTCCTTATACACCTTGCATGTAAAGCTGTTTCTTCAGTAGTCTCAGTTACGTGTTACAATGTTAACTCTCCGCAACTTTTATTTTTGGTGAAAAACCCAGTAAGTAAGCAATTTTAACCATGTATCAATCAGATTATGGAGCCCAGGACAAAGACAGAGCCTCAGACAATGTCTGACTCTTCCCAGCCTAGCCAGGGAAACTGGCTAACTCTATGTCCCCAGGCCTTAACTAGAGAATCTAATTGGCTATAAACAGACAAGTTAAGTAATGATTAAAAGACATAGAAGCAGCTTATGACCTTAAAGCATCTAGAAAACAGTATCTGACCTGCCTAATTTAGACCAAATGTCTAAACGTTGAATACAGTTTTATTTTATCAATAACCTTTAAAACTAGGTTTATTTACCAAAGATTACTAGTCTTGTGAACTAATAGGCATTACAGTTTTTATTTTTCTAGAAAAATATTTGATTTAAGTACTTATTTTTCTTTAAGCCAATTAATTAGGGCTCTTTTATATAAGCATTACACATACAACACATATACATACACAGACAGAAGCAGATCTGGTAGGGAGATAAAATATTAGATACAAGAGGAAGGAGGATTGGACAGGAGTAAATGGAGAATCAGACAGAATTCCATTGACTGAGAAGTTTTTAGAGGGCAAGCAGGGGTTTTAAAACAATATATGTACACATATAGCCCAAATATCACCTTTAAGTTAATTTCTAACTACAGAGCTCTCAAAAATATATATATTTTTAAATCTTTTATTACCAGCTTTCAGCTAGGACAAAGGGCCAATATTTCTGACTTTTATTTTTTTAAAATAAAGGTAACCTCCTACATGAAATCAATAAGCCTTAACCAAGGGTATGACTTAACCATAGGTGCATGGGGCATTTTTGAAAAGAAGGCAAGTGATTTTCAAAAGCTCAGGGAAAGGAAAATTTCAAGACAGGAAATCAGAAGCTTTCCATAAAGTGAAAAAGAATCAATAAATGGCCAAAAGTCACACAAATAACAAACCAGAATGGACTTATTCCCTAAGCTGGGAATTGCACCTAGGCTGTTCTTGTGAAAGGCCAAAGCCTACTGAGCTACAGGATGGGCCACTTGCCATTGACCTTTCCAGAAGGACCTAGAGCAGTCATTTTTGAGCTTCCAAAGGATTTTAATTGCTCACAAGAATTAAGGCTAGACATGGCATTATCATGTACCCTTTTTAGACCCAAGAGTCAAAGCCCTGTCTTAATAGCACAAGGGCTTAAAAAGCAATACAGAAAGTTACATGTATAACCTTTTCAACTCCGTAATTTGAATTAACTTTTAGATAACTTTTGAGTTAGTCAAAATTATTTTTCTCAATAATGAGAGGTGAAGCCAGCTGGACTTCCTGGGTGAGAGTAGGGACTTGGAGAACTTTTCTGTCTAGCTAAAGGTTTGTAAACGCACCAATCAGCACTCTGTAAAAATGCACCAATCAGCGCTCTTTGTCTAAAGGTTTGTAAACACACCAATTAGTACTCTGTAAAAACACACCAATCTGCTCTCTGTGTCTAGCTAAAGGTTTGTAAACACACCAATCAGCACTCTAAAAATGGACCAATCAGCACTCTGTAAAATGGACCAATCAGCAGGACATAGGCAGGGCCAAATAAGGGAATAAAAGCTGACCACCCCAGCCAGCAGTGGCAACCTGCTCGGTCCCCTTCCATACTGTGGAAGCTTTGTTCTTTTGCTCTTCGCAATAAATCTTGCTGCTGCTAACTCTTTGGGTCCACAGTACCTTTATGAGCTGTAACACTGCGAAGGTCTGCAGTTTCACTCCTGAAGCCAGCGAGACCACCAACCCACCAGGAGGAACAAACAACTCCAGACGCACCACCTTTAAGAGCTGTAACACTCACTGTGAAGGTCTGTGGCCTCACTCCTGAAGTCAGCAAGACCACGAACCCACCAGAAGGAAGAAACTCCAGACACATCTGAACATCAGAAGGAACAAACTCCGGACGCACCATCTTTAAGAACTGTTACACTCACCGCAAGGGTCCACAACTTCATTCTTGAAGTCAGTGAGACCAAGAATCCACCGGAAGGAACAATTCCAGACATATTTTGGCGACCCAGATGGGACTGTCGACTATCACCAAGCGGTGAGTACCATCGGACCCCTTTCGCTTGCTATTCTGTCCTATTTTTCCTTAGAATTCAGGGGATAAACATGGGGCACCTGTCGGCCAGTTAAAAGCGACTAGCGCGGCTGCCAGACTAAAGACACAGGTGTCAGGCTTTTGGGGACAGGGCCCTCTAACAACCCCCGACTCTTCGAAGTTGGGAGCATTGGTTTGCCTGGAACAAGCTTCCATTTTTCCTGTACTTCCAGGCTGAGCCAAGGGTCGACAGAGAGGAAAGCCATTCAGCTCTGGGGTCCCGACAACAAGTTGGTTGACCCTGCGGCCATGAGCGGAACTCTCAAAGTCATGTTGCCCAAGCGAGACTCGCCCGTCTATCCTATCTATCCTGACCCTTGCCTCCTGGGTTCTAATGCTTGTCAGATAAACTTCCTCTCACCTCTCTTCTCTGAGGCTAGTCCCGCTTCTAAAAACTACTCCCTGTCTCTGGTGCTTTTCTAGTTTCTCCTGTAAGAATGATTTCTACTATAAACTCCAGGACTCTGTTACCTTCTTTAGGTACCTGGGCTCACCAATTAAAAGGACATAATTTTTGCCCAAAGCCCCATTGGGCCGGGGGACTATCTTACCTGGAATTTGAGGATCCCTCCTCAGACTAGCAGGCCTAACAAAAGATATTCCTGAAGCTAGGATATGGGGAGCCTCAGAAATTTTATCCTTCCTATTCATATAAATGAGGACAAAAGATATCACTCTTCCAACTCTGGAGATCCCTCCCCTCCCTCAGAGTATGGCCCTCCACTTCATTTTTGGGGCATAACATCTTTATAGGACGGGGTAAAGTCCCAATACTAACAGGAGAATGCTTAGGACTCTAACAGGTTTTCGAGAATGTGTCAGTGATGGCCACTAAATCCACTATTTCTCAGTCCTCTTTGTGGTCTAGGAGGACAGGCAAGGGTGTAGGTTTTCGAGAATGCATCGGTAAGGGCCACTAAATCCGACCTTCCTCGGTCCTCCTTGTGATCTAGGAGGAAAACTAGTGTTTCTGCTGCTGCGTCGGTGAGCGCAACTATTCCGATCAGCAGGGTCCAGGGACCATTGCAGGTTCTTGGGCAAGAGATGTTTCTGCTGCTGCGTCGGGGAGTGCAACTATTCCGATCAGCAGGGTCCAGGGACCGTTGCAGGTTCTTGGGCAGGGGGCGAAACAAACAAACAAAACAGCGGGTGGTTTTGTCTTTCGGATGGGAAACAGGCATCAAGACGCCCACCCTTGAAATGCATCCTAAGCCATTGGGACCAATTTGACTCGCAAACCCTGAAAAAGAGGCGGCTCATTTTTTTCTGCAGTACGGCCTGGCCCCAATATTCTCTCTCTGGTGGGGAAAAACGGCCACCTGAAGGAAGTATAAATTACAATACTATCCTGCAGTTTGACCTTTTCTGTAAGAGGGCAGGCAAATGGAGTGAAATACCTTATGTCCAAGTTTTCTTTTCATTGAAGGAGAATACGCAACTATGCAAAGCTTGCAATTTACATCCCACAGTAGGACCTCTCAGCTTACCTCCATATCCTAGCCTCCTTATAGCTCCCATTCCTATTAATGATAAGCCTCCTCTAATCTCCCCTGCCGGAAGGAAACAAAGAAATCTCCAAAGGACCACAAACACCCCCAGGCTATCGGTTATGTCCCCCTTCAAGCTGTAGGGGGAGGGGAATTTGGCTCAACCCGGGTACATGTCCCCTTCTCCCTCTCTGATTTAAAGCAGATCAAGGCAGATCTGGGGAAGCTTTCAGATGATCCTGATAGGTATACAGATGTCCTACAGGGTCTAGGGCAAACCTTCTATCTCACTTGGAGAGATGTCATGCTATTGTTAGATCAAACCCTGGCATTTAATGAAATGAATGCGGCTTTAGCTGCAGCCCGAGAGTTTGGAGATACCTGGTATCTTAGTCAAGTAAATGATGGAATGACAGCTGAAGAAAGGGACAAATTCCCTACCAGTCAGCAAGCTGTCCCCAGTATGAATCCCCACTGTGACCTTGACTCAGATCATGGGGACTGGAGTCACAAACATCTGTTTGCCTGTGTTCTAGAAGGACTAAGGAGAATTAGGAAAAAGCCCATGATTTATTCAATGATGTCCACCATAACTCAGGGAAAAGAAGAAAATCCTTCCGCCTTCCTCGAGGGGCTACGGGAGGCCTTAAGAAAATATACTCCCCTGTCACCTGACTCACTTGAGGGTCAATTGATCCTAAAAGATAAGTTTATTACCCAATCAGCTGCGGATATCAGGAGAAAGCTCCAAAAGCAAGCCCTGGGCCCTGAACACAATCTGGAGGCATTATTAAACCTGGCAACCTCGGAGTTCTATAATAGGGAACAAGAGGAACAGGCCCAAAAGGAAAAGCAAGATCAGAGAAAGGCCGCAACTTTAGTCATGGCCCTCAGACAAACAAATCTTGGTGGTTCAGAGAGGACAGAAAATGAAGCAGGCCAATCAACTGGTAGGGCTTGTTATCAGTGTGGTTTACAAGAACACTTTAAAAAAGATTGTCCTATGAGAAACAAGCTTCCCCCTCGCCCATGTCCACTATGCTGAGGCAATCACTGGAAGGCACACTGCCCCAGAGGACAAAGGTTCTCTGGGACAGAAGCCCCCAACCAGATGATCCAACAACAGAACTGAGGGTGCCCAGGGCAAGCGCCAGCTCATGTCATCACTGCCACTGAGCCCCGGGTACGTTTAACCATCGAGGGCCAGGAAATTGACTTCCTTCTGGACACTGGCGCAACTTTCTCAGTGTTAATCTCCTGTCCTGGACAGCTGTACTCAAGGTCTGTTACCATCCGAGGAATCCCGGGACATCCTGTAATCAGGTATTTCTCCCACCTCCTCAGTTGTAATTGGGAGACTTTGCTCTTTTCACATGCCTTTCTTGTTATGCCTGAAAGTCCCACACCCTTATTAGGGAGGGATGTATTAGCCAAAGCTGGAGCAATTATCTACATGAATATGGGGAACAAGTTACCCATTTGTTGTCCCCTGCTTGATGAGGGAATCAACCCTGAAGTCTGGGCACTGGAAGGAACAAACTCCGGACACACCAGCTTTAAGAACTGTAACACTCACAGCTTTATTCTTGAAGTCAGCGAGACCAAGAACCCACCGGAAGGAACCAATTCCAGACACAGTAAGAACCCATGTTCTTTGGTACATTTTATATAAACCTAGGAAGCAAGAAGTCGTGAACTGTGTATCAGATATTAGCAGTTTATAGATGAGAACCTTTCCACAAGTTTTGGAACATGTTTCCCATATAATAACCCCTTTTTAATTGGAAATGACCTAGACATCCAATAAGCATTCAAAACAATTCTAAGATTTTAAAGTATACAGTAAGTCTACTTACAAGCATTTATGTCATTTATATGTACCCAACTTTCCCATTTCTAACAGTTTATTTAGATTACTTCTGAAAACTGAGCTATTACACAAAGATGGTCATTATTTAAAGTTATTTCCCTGTTAACCATTTTAAAGCCTGTAAACATTAGGTGTTTAAGTAAGAACCTTAAAGTTAAACATATGGGCATTTTGTCAATAACTCAGATTTAGAAGTTATCATTGAACTAATAACAAATTAGTTACTGTCAAAAAAATATGCAAACTCACCACTTTATGGTGAAATTCACACTACCAAGCTATTCTTTCATGAAATTGGAACTTGTTTACATGGCTAAACTTTGTTTGCCCCAATACATAATCCAGTAAAAGCTGTGAACTTAAATTTTGGTAAAGCACTCTCTGTGGTGGCTTTTTTAAAAAGAAACCTTTTACCCTTTTTCCCTTCAGTTTCAAATGAGTTTCCAATGTTTACGTTCTAGTTAGACCACAAATAATGAGTCCTATCTCAGTACCAGCAGCTTAGTAACAGCAGATTTAAAGCAGGCAGAAAAGAAGAGAAAGATATAGCCTGGCAGGCCTCCACACAGAAGCCAGGTTTTACAAGTGGGGCATGAGAAATAAAGGAGGGGAAGAAGGTTTTATGAGTGGGGAATGAGAAAGAAAGGAGGTAAAGTGACTGAAAGGAAACTTGGGAGTCTTCCAGCCATCACACAGTGCAGGGTCACTACCCCCACCATTCTCATTTATCTTCCATTAAAGACAGTCTCAGTACCCCAAGTGGGAGGCTCTCCCAGATAGTCAGAAGGGTGAAATTGGAGGTGGAGAGTAAAGGGATCAGGGCTCATACACAAAGTCATACATTTACACATGGAAACAAACAGCATGCTTCCGAATGAATCACCAATCAAGGGATTGGGTGAGGTCCTGAATCCCCCACCCCAGTTCCACATGGCTCCACAGGCAGCTGAGTCCAAGCCCAGAAAATGCTCCTTTGGTGCTGCACATACAAACAAATGTAAATGTATAAAATGATGAAATGGTGTCACTATCAGCCAAGTCTAAATAAAGCAGGGCCCCAGCAGCACCCCAAGAGAGGCAGAAAGTGGTCAAGTGCACTCTAACTCACTCACTCAATTCCAGAGTTTGCTGGCTTCTTCAGAGGTCACTTTCTTTGTACCCGTGAAGCATTGAAAGCAGCAGACATCATGCTAGGAGGTGAAAGGGAGGTTCACGAAGAACAAAAGCCTTTCTGGCAGCTGCTGGGAAGTTCCCTAATGGTCCTGTCACAGGTCTGCTAGCCAAGAGCAGCTGGCACTTACAGGCGACCCCACGCCTGACCCAGTGGTGAAACCAGGCTGACAGGCTTGGATCGCCTAGGGCACACAGAACTTCCCCATATGGGCCACCAAAACTGTAACTAAAATGCAGGTTCAGTTGCTTGCCATTTGCACAGTGTCCAATTAACAAGAGTGAGGTCTGGTATAAAGAAAGTGACCTTTTATTCAAAACCTAGCTTACGGGAAGAAGTACAGACTTCCTTCCTTAAAAGTATCGCTTCACTTTTAGAGCAGAAAGTGCATGCTTTTCAAAGGGGGACTAGCATAAATGGCATGCAGGAGAGGAAGCAAACAGGTGGGGGTCTGCACGCTCACTTTGTTGCTTCATCTACCAGGCAGTCGAGTTGGTTTCTTCATGGACAGAACTAGGTTGTAAAGGTGGCTGAAGCTCTCCGGGTGGGAGAGTTTTGTAGCAGGCATACTTTGGGTTGTAAATTGACTGTTGTCCTCGTGGCAGTCTCCTCGTGGGAGAGAGCTCCACACTGGAGCTTCTAAGCACATAGTTAGATGAAGTTGTCTTGTAGGAAGTGTCTGGTGAAGCGGAGGTAAAAGGTTATAACTGAATTTCTAAAGGACTAAGCAGGAAGTGGGGAACAGGGAGAAAAGGAAAAAATAGAAAAGGAGTAACAAAAATAAGAAATAATAACTCATTCTCTTTTTCTTAGAAATATGAAATACTCAGTTACATAACCATCTGGAAGTCCTCAAATGTTGATACCTCTCAGAGAGATCTTCACTGTCCTCTCTCTACACCCTCTACTGGATGATCTCATTTATATCCTCTTCACCTACTGCCCATACACCGATGACTCCAAAATCTACATCTCTGGCTCATTCTTCCTTCCTAGGCTGCACATCAGGGTATCTCCGGCCTTTTGAACATCTCCAAGTTAATGCCCCTTGGGTACCAGTAGTACAGGATTCCTGACTTAAAAGTACCACTTCTCTTTTGGAGCAGAAAGTAGGTGCTTTTATATTTTTCCTCTATTAGGTTCCATCTAAGGGAATGGCACACCATCAACTCAGTTGCTCCAGTCAAATATTCTAAAAATATATCCCTGATATCCACACCTCTTTCTCATCTCCAACATCCAATTAATCAACTCCTTTAAATGCCACATATTTATGTCTTTTTTTTTTTTTTTTTTTTTTTGACAAAGCCTTGCTTGGCCGCCAAGACTAGAGTGCAGTGGCACAATCATAGCTCACTGCAGCCTCAAACTCCTGGGCTTAAGCAATCCTCCTGCCTCAGCCTCCTAAATTGTTGGGATTACAGGCATGAGCCACTGTGCTTGGCTCACATATTTCTTGAATGTATCTACTTCTTTCAACATAGTCAATACCCTAGTTCAGGTCACCATCATTTCTCACCTGGACTATTACCACAGCCTCCTCTTAGCCCCTTAGCAAACCATTTTCTACTCTTCGGATTGAGGTCATGTCTCCTTTCCTCAAATCCCTGAACAAGTCACATCAGACTCTCTATAATCTGGCTTTTTCTTACCCAATCAGTTTCATCTCCAGAAGATCCTTTCTTCTCTTTTATACCCTTACACTACATTCTAGACATAATGAACAAGTTCTTGTTCCCCAAAGCACCATATTTTATCTGTCTTCCAGAACCTCACATTTATTCTTCCTTCTCTGTTAAATACCCTTTCACTCCTTTTACTGGCTAAATCCTATTTATCCTTCAGATGTCAAATTACATGGCATTTCCTCCAAGAAACTTTTTCTCTTCTCCCTCGCCTCATATAGATTAGTTCCCTGTACTATGAGCTAGCAGAGCCGACTGAATCCCCACTATCATAAAAAATAGTTAGTACATTTTGTTGGAATGTATAATCTGTCTCCTCAATACACTGAGAATTCCATAAAGACGGAGCTATTTCTGATTTGCTCAACCCACATACCCTGAGGTAGCAGAATTCTTGGCCTAAAGTTCTGAATAGCTTTATCACAGCTAAGGCACAGTTGTAAGGATGGAGGAACTAGATCAATGCAAATACTTGAATATTTATTACCAGGTTAAAGCTAGATGGAAAAATACAACTTAAAGAACTCAAAATTTTACTGATTGAAACATGATGAAGGTCTCTTCTTCCTATATTAAGTACTAAGATTTAATTCAGAATTAGAAAAAGGTAAATGTAAATAGTCTTGGACAGCAAGTGTTTCTGTGAAAGTTTTCCTTGCTCTAAATCAAATGTAATAGTAAATTTTTTAAAATAGATTTTGTGTATATTTAAGGTATATATGTTATGGGATATATATAGATAGTAAAATAGCTACTATAATGAAGCAAATCAACATATACATCATCTCACACCACACCATTATGCTTTTTTTTTTTTTTTTTTTTTTTTTTTGAGACAGTCTCACTCTGTCGCCCAGGCTGGAGTGCCTGGGCTCACTGCAAGCTCCACCTCCCGGGTTCACGCCATTCCCCTGCCTCAGCCTCCCAAGTAGCTGGGACTACAGGCGCCTGCCACCACACCCGGCTAATTTTTTGTATTTTTAGTAGAAACGGGGTTTCACCGTGTTAGCCAGGGTGGTCTCGATATTGTGACCTTGTGATCCGCCCGCCTCGGTCTCCCAAAGTGCTGGGATTACAGGCGTGAGTGACCGCGCCCGCCCAAAAGCAGCCATTTTTTATGGCAGAATGGCAACAGCATTCTGCATACCTGGGTATCTAATCCCAGCTTTGTTCTGTATTGGAAGCGTGACCTGTATCATTTTACCTAACCTTGCTGAGACTCAGTTTTCTCATCTGAAATGGAGCTGACAGAACCTCCCCTGCCCCCATCTGACTTTGAGCTCAAATAATTTATGTGAAAACAGTGTAATAAACTTTTCTTTAAAAATACATTAGGACTGAGCTAACTCCTAAAATGTCCACTAGGGTGCGTGACGCCACCACTGGAACCACCTGCTAAGAATAACTTTGCAGTCTACTACATATGTCTTCTTTTAACACCCAAGAAATGAGGTCTAAGTTTGAATGAGTAGATATAAGAAATATAATTGTTATCAACTCTGCCCTGAGCCCTCTATCCCCTCAGCACTAGCCCCAAAGTCTAAACTCCCAGAGGTCCTGGCCTGCTTCTTCACATTGTTGTGAATGCTTACACAGGTCACAGTGTTAATGGATCTTCTTGGACCACGGATGGGCTTTCTGGTTCTCCATGTTTACCATCCAGCACAGAGGAGAACCACTGAATTCATTATGCGATATTGTCATCATCTTCATCTAAAGAACATGAGCTTTTGAGTAAGATAAAACTCAATTTCCATTCCCAACCCACCACATTCTAGTCCTTTGATTCATTTCATTGATTTCAGGTTTACAGCCTTAACTTTCTAGACCTTTAACTCATTTCATTGATTTCAGGTTTATAGCCTTAACTCTGGGAATAGAAGTTTGAGACACCTCAAGTGCTATTTGGAGACTGAGTTGAGAGAACAGCTCTCCCCTCTCCTCAGGTATGGGAATATCAGTGTCCATAATGTGAAATTGCAAACTCTCAGTTTTTGGTAGTGGTAGGGGTTGGAGGATGGACGGATTTCTCTAGGCCATTTGGAGTCAGCCTGGGTCAGAGAACTAGTCTAGCAACAAAACCTACAGTGTCTGGCCCTTCTAGTATACACTGTGCAGTAGTTGTAAATTGTATTTTTTGTATTACATTTCCCTCACATTATCTGGTAATCTTCAGTAAAATCTCATTAAAAGTCACGGCCTAGTCTCTGATGGTGCTGTAGGAAATTAGGGAAGGGTGTGGGCACATTATAGGGTAAGAAGGTAGAAAAGGGAGAGCAGGATTCCCTTTTGAGTCCAGAGTGGTAGTATCCTTTTTTACCACTTGGATACCACTGTGCCCAGAGGAGCAGCAACTTCATGAGGGGCAGAGCTTGCAGGCAGTGATACGGTGGAGAAGACAAAGATGACTTTCTGGAAAACAGATAAACTAGTAACAGGCCTACTTTTGGCCAATACACTGCAATTGTATGATTTATTACAAGAGCACCCCGTCTGAATTGATAGCTTGTCCCCAGCCTCAGTGCTTGGTAAGTAAAAAATCTGTGTGGGAATCAGGAAACAAAAGCAAACACAAAACAGGCCTATTCCACCCTGCACTAGGTCCTGGTGACTAGAGCTTGGTCTAGATTTCAGACCCAAGTTTTCTGCTATGCTTTTTGTACTTGTGCAAAAGGCAAAAGCAGTACAAATTCCATTATGGCCGAGCATTAGCCTAAAAAATTCTAAGGAATGGCGAGATGCCTGTATGGTGTATGCTTAACAATAAAAAGATCATGGATTATTTGGAAATACTCTGGATGAGGCCACCCGTGCTATCCTTGTTTGAATCACATATATTTTTATTTGTAAATAGAAAGACTGGAAATTATATATTTCAATTCGGTTATCTGTGTAAAGGAATCGTGTGATTTTTTACATGTAATAATTTTTTAAATGTAATAATTTTTTAAATGTTTATTTTTAATTGTTGTGAGTACATAGTAGATATATATATATATGTATGGGGTATATGGGATATTTTGATAAAGACATACAATGTGTAATAATCACATCAGGGTAAAAGGTGCATCCATCACCGCAAGCATTTATCCTTTGTATTACATACAATCCAATTACACTTTCAGTTATTTTTTAATGTACAATTAAATTATTGACTATAGTCACCCTGTTGTGCTATCAAATACTAGATCTTATTCATTTTTTATTATTTTGGAATTTTAAAATTTTTCTGAAATTAAGATGAATTAATTTTGCAATCAGAAAAAAATATTCAGTGCCTTTTTAAAAAAGGGTAAATAGTAGAATGAGTGTCCCAACTGGAACCTAAACCTATGGTCCATCACTAGGGTTTAAAGTGTTCTGGTAATGTGTGACATACTGAAGGGAATAAAATCCTTTGGCATGTAGAACTGGGGGCTTTGCAGGAAAAATTCACACTCAGGGAAGAGCAGTCTGCAAACAAGTTTAGCTCAAGAACAAAAGCTAGGTTTTTGGAGAAGAGGAATGAATCTTTCTGGGCTGTGGATCTGTCTTCTGATCAGCCTTCTGCACTTAAGTCTAGAGGGGGCCTACAAGTAAACTGTGAAGAATACTTTTTTCAATTTTTATTATGGAAAATTTCAAACATATACAAAAGTATAGAGAATAGTATAATGAACTCTCAAACATCCATCACACAGCTTCAGCAATTATCAATTTATAGCCAATCTTGTTTCATCTATGCACTCAATTACCCCACACTCAGATGATTTTGAAGCAAATACCAGTAGCATATCATTTCACCTGTACATTTTTCAGTATACTTCTCTAAAAGATAAGAATGTTTTAAAACAACATAACCACAGTACCATATCACATCTTTAAAAAACAATAAATCAAGAAGTTACGTTTTTATTTCAAATTATGTAACAATTGGGGACACAATCAATACATTTCACTGGTATCATGAGGAAGAGTGTCACACTAAAATGGAGTCCAAGCTTTTATCGATGCAATTGCTTTATAATGTAAAAGAAAAAAATCAAACAAACTACCATATTAGAACCACTCTGGGTCATTTGTAAGGAACTGGAGAAGACTGCTGATATCACACATCCCATGGCAAACTCCATAAGATTTCTTCTAAACACCTTTGTTATTTTCTTAAAGCTATTCTCCTGGAGGCAGCTGATCCAAGTCCTCGTTTTTTAAAAATCCTTCATTTTGTTTTCCCCTCTAATGGCAGCTTCTTTCCTAAATGCCTTTTCCAAGTGACAACAATTTTCCCTCTCTCAGCCCTCTGCATTCTCATATGCAGAAACCAGGTAGGATGAGGAGCTAGCTGTGTGTACTAGAAAAGGGATGAAAACTACAGCCAAATGGATCAGTGAGAGAGGCAAAAGAAACCTAGACAAACTAAATGGCATAATTAACTTTGGAAACTGCCTATGATATAGCCTGTTAGCTCTGGCATCAAATAATACAGTATGTTAAATCTGTAAAATGAGGAAACAGTGTTTCCTCAAAGAGATGTCAAGATGACGTGTAAGAAGTGGTTAGGGCAGGCATTGCAAAAAAAAAATGTTTTATATATCATTTTAAAATTTATTTTTATAAAAACTCACATTATTTTGTGTCCACTGTATTTATTTTTACAATTACCTTTATAGCAAGTGATAGTTTTTGAATAAAATTTTAAGCAAATCATCAACAGTACAAAAACACTAGAGTTGTTACACGAAGGACTGATTCTACAAAACATTACCCTAGGCGATGGTATAATCTTAAAACTGTGCAGCTACTGTGTGGTATGACATAGAAATAGGAGTAATAATTCTTGTCCTCAAATATCTTACAACTGCCTTGAAATATTTCTGAAACACCTGATACACAAAAGCCACACACATGGTGCCTAGATAGCATATACTCTACTAGCACCAGATTGGAAGGGGAATGTTTTGCCACACGGTGATTACAAAATATTAATTGAATCAAAGAACCTTCAGTGATACCAACCATATTTCAAGTAGTGTCTCAGATGCAGGATATGCAAAGAGTAAGGAAAAATAGTCTTTGCTCTCAAAGACATCATAGTCTAATGAAGAAGGCAGACACATCAAAAAAGCACAACAAAAGGCTATAGGTGCTGAATTAAGAGTCTGTTCACGTATAATAGTACAACAACCAGAGCAAGAGTCAGTGGTATAGACAGGGAAGGAGTGTCCCAAGATGCAGGAAGAAACCAGATGAGCTGTCTTCTTGGGAACACAGAAGTGCTCACCTGTACTTGACAATTCCATTGATCACTGGGTTCACATCAATGTTTCTTTCAGCACAATCCTGAACATCTTTGCTGTTTGTTCATCTGGAAAAACAAACCAACATAAAATTAGCAGGCTTATGTTAATAATTCCTCCAACTGACAAATGTACCAAGAGCTTATTATGTACATCAATCACTTTGTATCAAGCACTTCACTTCCACAGAATTATCTAATGCAGATGCAATGAGTCTGGATCAGCAACTGAGGGGGTTATAAGCCAATGTATACCGTGATGCAAAAGTCAGGAAAGCAGTGATATCAGAAGTTTTGTAAAAGAGGAGTGACCATTTAAGACATAAAATATCCTAAATTCCATGTTACAGACTCTAGACTCATGGAAATAATTCAGACTGGTTCCCACCCACGAAAGAGTTTTCAGTCCAGTGACCACACAGCCATGAAAATAGATTAAGTACAATAAACTCTGCGAACCATGACACAGAAGGCGGTTTCTTAACCCAGGTGGTCAGGAAAGGCTCCTCATTGGAGATGTTTATAAAGTATCTATTTTTACTATCTCCAACAATGGATTTTTTTAAAAAACTGGGCGTCAGATTGTTAGATAACTTGGTTTAACTTTCAGTGAGGAAGAACTGGAACTAGATCTGTCCGACTTCAAACCCCCAATGTAGTTTCTATCACATCATGCGCTCACCCTTTTTGTTGTTGTTTTGTTTTGAGATATAGTCTCACTCTGTCGCCAGGCTGGAGTGATCTTGGCTCACTGCAACCTCTGCCTCCTGGTTTCATGAGATTCTCCTACTTCAACCTCCCAAGTGAAGGGATTACAGGCACGCGCCACCAGGCCTGGATAATTTTTGCAGTTTCACTTCATTAATAATTAGAAGTAGAGTCGGGGTTTCACCACATTGGCCAGGCTAGTCTCCAACTCCTGACCTCGAGTGATCTGCCTGCCTCAACCTCCCAAAGTACTGGGATTACAGGTGTGAGCCACCACACCCAGCCCATGCTCTATCTTACAAAAGCATTATGTTTTAGCACAGTCAGCATAGTGACTTTCACTTCTTATAGTGCTGTTTGCCCAAACGTATTTAAAATCTGCTAAATACCATTAGTATTAATAGCTATCTTATCAAGAGACCACTACCAGGAAAATACTGTTGAAAGTCTTTCTGAGAGTACCTGGTGGCTCCCCCCACAAGGGAATTCTAGGGGTGAAAGCTCTGCCAGGCAAATACACATTTTCTAACTGTAAACAAATTGGCATGCTTATACTAACCTTCTGAAATGAAATCACAGAAAGAATTTAAAACCTTTACATCAATTGTTGCAAATGAATCTATGCAAATAAAGCAACTAAATTATTTTCTAATTTCTTCCCTTTAGTTTGTTTCTTTAAAGTGTAGTCAACAGATTTTGTATCTAAACACACATACACATATACTTCTTGAAAAAAATTTATGTATTATAGACACAGCACCAATTACGTTTCCAGTATATGCATCTATATTAATGTTTCCTCTTTATATATTCACAAGAATAAAACACTTGACCAGCTGAAAATGTAAGCTATTTATAAAACATGCAGAAAATAAATCTCTGATTCATGTCTGCAAACCTCAACTGTCTGTGTACTCTTTTTCCTTTCTTTATCAAGACAGGGCTGTAAAATTTAGGTGTACATTTTTCGGCTATCACAAAAGAAATAGTGTACAAGTGAACTCTAATACTCTTAGAAGGAAAAAAAATCTCAACTGTACATCAAATTTTGGAGCACCAAGGTGGTAGAAATTTTCTATATACCACCTCTGTTCTAAAGAAATGTGATGCCACTGTTCTGAAAACATATCTTATAAATACATTTAAGTATAGGTAAACAAAGTACAAATCTCAGTTTCTCAAAAACATTTTCTGTACTAATGCTTTTAACTTGAAACTCTTGACTTAGTTTTGAAGAGAAAAAAAGAATCTCCTTGGCGCTCTTAACTATTCTGATGAGACTAAGTTCTAGAGAATATTTTATAAAAACCACTTAATTTCACTTGACAGTACGTCTTGAAAAGTAGCACTACATATTCTAAGTGTTTCTGGAAAGAAAAAAGAAAAAGAAAAACCACAACATATTTATAAGCTCACAATTCTTAACAGTGGGTTACTATGAATACTGTACATTATTTTTTACTTTGTCAGATAACTTAAGAACCAAATAAGATGATGCATAATTACTTCTAATGATAGCAAGTACGAGTTAAGTCTCCAGTGTAATTGTGACAGTGTTTCATGTGGAATACATTTTATCTACAAAAATATCCATAAAATACAATCTCTCCTAGGTCAATATTAATGTAGAAACAAGAACCTTCTGGAATAACTAGCTTATTGAGGAAAATCTTAAGATCTATTTTAGACTGAATAATAGAAGTCAATTTGTTTGGAATTTACACTATGTGCTTCATGGTGATGAAATAATCTGTACAACAAATAACCATGACACAAGTTTACCTGTGGAACAAATCTGCACTTGTACCCCTGGAATTAAAAGTTAAAAAATATTTTTAAACATATGTGGTTCAAATATATATATTCAACATGTATCACTTTGTTAAGAGAAAAATAGAAAAATACTCAGTATTTGATCAGACCATGTAATTAAAATAAAACTGTTATAAGTTTTAAAAAGCCACAATTTCTAGTTTACTCTTTGATAGCATCAGTGCAGAAAATGTTTTGAAAAACAGATTTGTACTTTGTTTACCTATACTTAAATGTGTTGTTATAAGATTTCTTTTCTAAACAGTGGCACCATATTTCTTTAGAAAGTGCAATGGCACCCACTGTTTAGCAGCATAAAATATATTATTTGTGAAATTACAATGTACTCCAAATAGAGAAAAATATTTCAGTGTTTTGAAGGGTAAAATACAAAAAGCACACAAGGGGTCAGCAAAAAAAAAAAGAATAGAGACAGTTTAAAAACGAACTATTCTATGGTATTAAAAGACAGGAGAGCAAAATAATGAGTAGGAGGCTTTTGGATTACAGGCAACGTTAATTTCTTGATGTAGATGCTGGTCACCTGCACCTAGAATAGGTTGTCCTGTGAGACAAAACAATTACTCTCTATCATAAGAGAGATTGTTCAGGAATCTTAATAGTTTGACAATTCTCTACCAGCTGAACATCACTAGAGCTAACTCAGTTGGGATGTAATCGCCATAAAAGATCCCATTTCTGTGGTTACTGGGAGTCAGGGAGGTTTAAGAGGAATGTCACTACATTCAAATAAGGGAGGGAGAGCATCTTCAAAAGCGAACTTAAATCCAGAGAACCATGGATCTTCTATGGTATCCAATAAGGGGCAATGGGAGTTGGAAGTTGAGCATGGGAAATCAAATTCTGTGAATACAGTTTTTCTGGTAAGATGTGTTTGGCTAGCAGATCCCCAGCAGCATCTATTCAATAAGGTTAATCTACATGGGAAATAGCGATTTGAAGTCAGCAGTGAAAAATTACCACTTGTGAAAATTTTTTGAAAACCAAATGATCTACACATACAAACAGAAAAAGAAATTTCTGAAAGAGGCAAATGAGATGCCATTTCTGAGGCTAAAGTGACGAGTGCAGAAAGAGCACAAGATGTAGAATTTCCTAATTTTTAAAAAAATTCAAAACTGATCTTTTAAACCAACTCCCACCACAGAAGGCCTCCTTGACAAGGGTGAACGCTGTGAAGGAGAAAACAACTCAAGGGAAAAAAAATACTAAAAGATGCCCACACAACCAAGCTGGTCAGACTTTAAAGGCCTCCACTACCAAACAAACCACAAGGCTGGTATCAAAACTGCGCACGCACGCTCACCCACGACTATGTGTGAAATGTAAAACCAAAAACATCACAGGGCGCACAGGCAGACACACACACACGCCCCACACGCTCCCCACCCACCCCTCGCCCCCCCAAACAGCCCCCAAAAGCAGGGTGAACAGTTAAGGCACCTAAAACCCCAAGCGGCATAGGCTTCCCCGAAACATTTTACAGTGTAACCAAGAAGCGATTTTGAAAGCATCTGAAAAACGTGCAAACTGAAAACAGGGCCTGGCAATTGAGACAGTTTGCAAGCGTGATTCAGAGGGTATGCCAAGGAAACAAAAGAAGCCTCCCTCCTCCCAGTGAGACCGCACATGCACAAGAGGTGCTCCAGGCGGGATGCATTTTAAGCGAGGCAGACAAACAGAAGTCTGTGTGGGCGCGAGCGGTACATACTAGGGATCGCTATCTGGCGAGGATGGGGCCATGGAGTTTCCATTGGTTGGGGAACCGCCCAGCTTTAATTTCTCCAGATATTCGGCGTGCACGGGCTTGTGGCACTGGAGAACCTTGATGGCATCTTCGACTTTGAACCACTCTCGCTTCCTCCCAATGCTAACCGAATCTTCCCAATCCTCCAGCAGCTCCGTGACAGTCAGTACATACACGTACGTTCTGTGCTTGCGGTCCTGGTTCTGTTCGAAGACGCCCAGGAGCCGGCCTAACTTCCCCTTGACTCCCGCCTCTTCGTACACCTCTCGGACCGCCGCACCGCCCGGCTCCTCCTCGGGCTCCATGCCCCCGCCCGGCACGATCCAGCGGTCCGGGTACCGGCTGCTACTCACTAACAAGACCTCGTCCTCGCGCTCGCTCCGGAAGCACAGGCACGCCGCTCGCTTCTTGAACCCCTCGGGGTCGTAGGTCCGCGTCTGGTTGGGCTTGCACTTCATCCTCGAGGCAGCCTCCTCTTGCCTCTCGCTGCTGCGCGGGCCGCCGCCGCCGCCGCCGCCGCCGAGCAGCCGAGGTGCTGGGAAGAGAAAGGGCCGAAGCGAAGGGCGGAGAGAGAGAGGCGCCTCAGTCTGCCCGCGAGCCCGGGGAGCGGAGGGAGAGATGAAGCTGGGCGGGGCGCGGGCGGAGGCGGGGGCAGCAAGGCGCGTCAGTCAGCCAGTCCGCCAGTCCGATGGGCGGCCGGCCTAACCCGGGCCCGCCAGAGTGGAGGAGGCGCCGCTGCCCGCGAGCCCGCGACTCTCCACAGAGCCCACCCGCTTCTCGGGGGCGCGTCTCACCCCCTCGGCCGCCGGGGAGAGTTTGAGCGAGGTGAGGCGCATTCACGGACGCGTCCGCGCTCCCGTTCACGTGCGCGTTCGCAACGGAGGGCGAGGGGCGGGGGCGGGGGGTCTCCTGGCTCCCGCTGCGCGCGACGCCTCGGGCCCACTGCGCAGGCGCCCCGCAACCCTGGGGGCCGGGAACCTCCTTAGCGCACCGTGAAATTCACCGCATTGTGACTTTGGCCGATTGCCTCCACGTGTGCCTTTGACCCAAACGCGACTGTAGCGCGGCAGGACGTTTCTCCTTTCCCTCCCCACCGCGCTGCGCGAAACCCACACGCAGCCGTTTTACACACGACAGAGGCAAGGGCATCGTCGTCATCATCCTCCCCCACGATGAACCATTCTGGCTTACTCATGGGACATGGGCCCTGGTGTTGTCAAAACGACCCACGGGATTTTTGGCAGAGTAGCCGCGCATCCTTGCTGAGTCACATGATGCAGTTTTATTTCTTCAACAGGTTCCCACCTTGCCGAGCATCTTGGCGCAGCTAGTAATTTAACGCTTTTCTTAAACTCCTGTTCACAACCTGCTTGACCCCTTTGTGTCTCAGTTTCCTCATGGGTACACTCCTCACCTCCTTGTTGCAGCCATTTGCACTTCGATGCACGTACACCTTAAAGACCAGAGCACCACCCATCTAGTAGTCCTGCGTTAAAGCCCAAGACATTCTCTCATTCCCCACACACTCCACACTTCTCTTTCTCTTTCATAAGCACCACTTAGGCGTTGGGAAACCATACACGTGGAGATCCCTTCCTATTCCACTTTGATTTTTAAAAGACTCCCGGCGTGAGACTCCAGCAAGGTCACTTGCTGCTCTCTCACCTCTCTCTCTAGTCCTCCTGTCCTCTTGGCCAGGAAATGGCATCCTATCGCCAAAAATTTAACAACCTAGAGCCTTCCTTCTCATTTATTCTTGGTGTTTCCTCATGTCATAGTAGCCGTAGAGACAAGACCTCTGATGTCCCCTGATTTTGATTGCACCTTTGTCTCTCTCTTACTGGCACTCTGTTGGCATCAGCCAAGGGGGGGGATCATGAAAGCCTGCTTTGTTGATGAAATAATTCCTTTATCTAGGGGAAATGGACTCATATGGAAATGAAGAGTAGTCGTGAGACATGCAGTCCAATTTTCAAATAACAATTTAGTTCACTTTCCCAGGATCTGTTCAACTCCACTTATACCCAGAATCACAAATAAAAATGATCCTATTCCCAAGCACAAGCAATATCTGCACTACCTAGACCGTAATATGACAAAATGCTGTGGGTCATATATGAACAAAATTATAAAATACAGACATAAAAAGAGTGACCTCGATAGAGACACTGCTGCTCCTGACCATATTTTAAAGATGGATGGACGATGGAAGAACATTTGAAGGAACTGAACACTTGGGATTAAAAACAAAGAGGCTGGGCGCCATGGCTCATGCCTGTAATCCCAACACTTTGGGAGGCCGAGACAGGCAGATCACCTGAGGTCAGAAGATCGGGACCAGCCTGACCAACATGGAGAAACCCCATCTCTACTAAAAATACAAAGTTAGCCGGGCGTGGTGGCACATGCCTGTAATCCCAGCTACTCGGGAGGCTGAGGCAGGAGAATCGCTTGAACCCAGGTGGCGGAGGTTGTAGTGAGCCGAGATCGTGCCATTGCACTCCAGCCTGGGTAACAAGAGCGAAACTCCATCTCAAAAAACAAACAAACAAAAAACTAAGAAAGTATACTTAACAGGCAATATTTCTCAGGGTTCTCAAATTCACAAACACACAAATTATGTTAAACAACTAGGGAAAACTGCATTACAATAAGGAGCAAGACAAATCTGCCTACTATCAAAAATACTATTAAATATTGTCTTACAAGTTCTTTCTAGTGGGATGAGTTGTAAAGAGTAAAATGTCTGATGTATATTGGTAAAAACACAAAGTTGTCATTGTTTGTAGATATGGATATCTTCTTGGGAAACACCTAAGAAAAAATGTGAAAATAAATCTCTGTAAATAGAAAAATGAAGTATTATGATTTAAAATATCAAGAGCTTTCATGCATACCACCAATAATCATGTAGGAATTAAAATGGAAAATGATGACATCCAACTTGGCACTATCAACCACCACAAAACAAATAAAATAGCAAGGGGTCCTAAAAAATATAGTTAGGACTTGGTAATACAAAATGTTTGAACTTCTACTCAGAGCTTTGAAACATGATTTGAATAAATCACAAGTCACTGTAGCAAAGCTAGCAGACTGGTGTGGTGTCTGAGGGCGGGAACGGCCAATCCAGGCTCTGGCCACAGGGCAGGGCTGCTTCACAATTGCCAGGTACTATCTCCTTTGTCTCACAAGAAAGAGGTGCCATTTTCTAGTCTATTCCATCAGTATCAGTTATACATCACACTGTGCCTGTGTAATAGGTCCCTTCCGGGGGCATACTTGTGGCAGGGAAGAGGAATAGACATTATAACACGGAAAGAGACACAGACTGAAACCCTACTGGAAAAGTCTGGATGTGGAGATCCACAACTTAAAACAGGCTTATACAATAGCAAGGGAATTTTTAAATTACCTTTTACCCAAACTTTCACAGCTGACATAGTTTGGATCCTTGTCCTCGCCCAAATCTCATGTTAAATTGTAATCCCCAATGGTGGAAGTGGGGCCTGGTGAGAGATGTTTGGATCACGAGGGCGGATCCCTTATGGCTTGGTGCTGTCTGTGTGATAGTGAGTGCTCACAAGATCTGGTCACTTAAAAGTGCTTGGCACCTTCCCCTGTCTTGTTCATGCTTTCACCATGTGACTCACCTTCTCCCCTTCTGCCTTCTGCCACCATTGTAAGCTTCCTGAGGCCACCCCAGAAGCTGAGCGGCTGTTGACACCATGCTTCCTGTAAAACCTACAGAACCATGAGCCAATTAAACCTCTTTTCTTTATAAATTACCCAGTCTCAGGTATTTCTTCATAGCAATGCAAGAACAGCCTAATAACTTTATTATTAATCTGTAATATTATAGTAATAGGGCAAGAAAAGCTAAGACTTTTGTAACAAGAGTAAAGATCCTTTTTAAGAGAACAGCATTCCACTGTCTGGTTTTGCATATTTAAGTATTTCTCCAATGATGAACAGCGTAATTTAGGAATCACTGTAGTAGTAGACTGTTAAAGTGAAACTGCAATTTGTTCATGGAAGCCTATATCTCCTTCTACATTGTCAATGTCTCTGGTCTTGGCCATGTAATCTGTTGTGTCCAGTGGGACAATAGCAAATGCGAACAGAAGCCAGCAGAGAACTGAAAAGTGCTTTCACACTGGGGTGTCCCCCCTCATTTTGCACTTAAAACATTGTGACAGCAATGTGAAGAAGGTGGGGCTAGCAGGATGATGAGATACCCATGGCAGATTCTTCCCCTTCACCCCAGCTGAAAGTGAACCTATTGCCCAACATATGGGTGAGGCCATCCTAGATCATTCAGCTCCTAGCAGAACTACTTAGGTCATAGCAGGACACTAGACGAAGATGCATAACTAAGCCTAGCCATGAACAGCAAAAAGAAAAAAAAAAACACTCACATGAGATCAGCTGAAATTACTGACCTGCAGAATTGTGAACAAAATAATTTACTGTTGTCTAAAGCATAAAATTTGGGGGTGTTTGTTATGCATTAAAAACTAGCAGCTCCAGCCATTGACACCATCCATCAAAATCCACCAAAAACAATCAGAGAAAGAAAAGGTTGTTCGTTGTAGAAATGTAACGTCTACTTAAAGATGCTGGCATTTCACTTTCCCTGGAGTCAGAAAGAAAGGGATGAAGTTAAGACATCTAACATGTGTTGAGTACAGTCCCTGTGAGAGGTCCTGTGTTATGCCCTGCATCCTGTTTAACCGTTATCCCATTAACTCTTAGGGAGGGAGGCAGTTCATATGTCCGTTTTATAGACGAGAAAATGAGGATTTAGAGTGGAGTTTGTATTTGAGCTCAAGGCTTGTGTCTCCATACCCTGCACACTCACAACATCAACATGTCCTATAAGAAGGATTATTATTATCCACAGCTATGGTTTGTTATGGCCTTTGTTGATGACATTCAGCATTGACCTCTTGGGTAAGATATTCAGTAGCTAAGAGTCACTGACTCCAGTGAAAGTTATCTTTCTTTTTTTTTTTTTTTTTTTTTTTTTTTTTTTTTTGAGGCGGAGTCTCGCTCTGTCGCCCAGACTGGAGTGCAGTGGCGCAATCTCGGCTCACTGCAAGCTCCGCCTCCCGGGTTCGCGCCATTCTCCTGCCTCAGCCTCCCGAGTAGCTGGGACTACAGGCGCCCGCCACCTCGCCCGGCTAGTTTTTTGTATTTTTAGTAGAGACGGGGTTTCACCGTGTTAGCCAGGATGGTCTCGATCTCCTGACCTCGTGATCCGCCCGTCTCGGCCTCCCAAAGTGCTGGGATTACAGGCTTGAGCCACCGCACCTGGCCGAAAGTTATCTTTCATCATGATGTTCTTCTTCTGGACAATATGTGAAAAGAGCACGTGAGTACCTCTCTCACTCCCAGCAAATAATAGTTGTGTCACCTCCACATGTCACTTCACGACTTGAAGCTTTGATTTCCCCTGCAAGATAAAATGCAATGAAGTGATACAGAAAAGAAGACATTCTATGCTGTCATCACACTAGGCCATGATGTTGATTTATGGATAGTCTGATTTCTTATATGCCCTTAATATTTTTGTATAAACAAACCTAAAAGGTATCAAAATCCCCTTTAACAGATTAACAGGCTGAGATGGGTTACAGTGAGCAAGCCGGGAAGTGGCGGAGCTGGGATCCACACCCTGGTCTGTCTTGAGTGCAAAGGTAATCGTCTTGCATTCACTATGGCACGTTTCCCTTATGTTAAGAGTTGCTGACATAGACAGTGCTTGTGATTCCTTTTGGTATGGCCTTCCTCCTTTCTAGTGTTTTTCTGCCTGGAAGATCCAGGCACTCATGAGAATGGAGCTTCCATGTAAATTTCCAGAATCCCTAGGATGAAAGCGGAGAGGATCTACCCTGAAACCAACAAGCTAGGATACATATTTCTGCCTTTTTTTTTTTTTTTTTTCAGAGTTAGGAAGGGGCAGGCAGATGGTCAATTGACAGGAATAGTAGAAGCAACCTCAGGGAAGCTGGGTGCTTTACTTAGTGAGAAAGCCATGCCAGCTGACATCTCTAATTGAGTCTTAAGTGTAGTACAGTCCTAAGAGAGGAGCTCTCCAGAAACAGCTATTACCTGGGGTCGGGAATGTTAAAGACCTTCTAAGAGCCTGACTCTACTCACAGCTGGACCCAGCTATCAGGAGAGGGACTATGACATACCTGAGAAACTTTCAGAATACTTAAGGGATGCAGAGCCAGAGGAAGCAATTTTGGTAGTAGTCCATGAGAAAAAAAAATGGTGTTTTAAAATGCAAATGAACTAAAATTTAAATCCTGCTCTCAGTAGCTATGCAGCCTTAGGCGAGTTAATATCTTTCTCAGGGGCAAAGGGGTATAACAGGACTACCTACTTAGAACCTCACCTCTCCCAAGAAAGCTTTCCTGACCATGTGCTGGCCCAACCTTTACACAGGGATTAAGGTACCCCCCTCTGTTTTTCCAGGCTTCCTTGACTTTAATTCTATCGTAGCTCTAATTAAGGAGCTCTGTAATGATCTGTCTGCAATGCTGTGAGAAATTTTAGGACTAGGAACCAGCCTGAAACATGTCTGTTCCCCTCTGAGTCAACACAGTGCCTGGGATCTGGTGTCCGATAGGGATTTAAAACATATTGATTGAATGAGAAGTGATGACAGGATCTACATGGATCACAAAGGATAGTTGTTATTTTACCTGTTAACTATTTAATAGCGATATTAAATGAAATATGAATGAACCTAGGACCAGGGAAAGCGGAGTAAGTTGTGTCTTTCACATCAACCTTCATATGTTCCCTAATGTTTTCTTCCTTTATGTACCTGGGACACTCTTGTTCAAACACAAAGGTGGTTTCATTTTGGGTCTGTACTAGCTAGTTCCCTAGAAAGGTCTTAAATATAAAATGAATGGAATACAAAATAACCTCCCTTATTTTGTTTGTTTGTTTCCTGGACAAATGACGGAACTGCTACTTTTGTGATTTTGTGGGTAATGGCATAGATGTGCACAGGTCACGGATGTGGCCCCAGTGATCCATGGAATTGTCAAGTCCAGGCGAGTGCTGCTTCTCTCATAATGATGCAGCATGCCTTGATTTCTCCCACTTCTTTGCTCACTACCCGATCCTGCCTCACTGCTATCACCCCCCTTTTCCCTTTACCCTGCACAGACTTCTAATTCAGAGAGCAAACCCTTTCTAGTGGCCCTGTGTTTATGCATCAGAGTAAAATGTTAAATGCTTCCAAAACCTACGAGGCCCTACAATATCTGGCCCATTTCCTCTTTGACTTTGTCCCTACCACTCCCCATGGGCCACATATCTCTAGTGGACCTGGACTCTGCAGCTTCTGGGTTGTGTCAGGCAGGCTCCTTCCCTCCTCAGGGCGTTTGCTCTAGCCATTCCCTCTGTTTGGAATGCTCCTTTCCCTTGTCTACAAAGATAACTTCCTCACCCACCCTGAGGCCTTGATCACTTCTCACCTTCTGGATGAGGCCTACCAAGGCCACCTTATGATGGATTGCTAAACCCACTCTCCTTGCCACCCTGTCGCTGATACTTCTGATCCCCTTTTCTTTAGGTCAAGTGTCCTTTCTGTTATAGCATTTTGCATCTAACAGACTATGTAATTACTTAGTGATGTTTATTGCGGTTCTCTCTCTTAGCCGATGATGGCTCCTGCTAAAGTATTAGCTCCTGATGGTAGGAATGGTGAGCAGGGATGCTCACCAGTGTATCCCAAGCAGCCCAGATCTCTGCTGAGCATACATTGGAGTCACTCAGAAAATATCTATGGATGTAATGAATGTGCTTGTCTCCTGTGCTAGATGGGAGACTTGTGAGAGAAAGGGCCATGTTTTGTTGGTCTTTCTGAACCCACCATCCACACTCTCTGATACAACCAGAAGGACTCTAGTGAATAGTCTTTGAATTAATTAATCTTTTGAAAATGACATTGATAGGGAAAACATTCTCTTTGCAATCTGTAGCTATTCCAGTAGTTGCCATTTGTTTCGGCACCATGTAGGTACCACATGCCATAGAAACACGGCTGGGCTGCCATGAGATACCTGAGGGCCAGAAGTCTGATTCATTTTCCATGGCCTTTTCACAGGGTAGCACAGTTCCTACTACACAGCATGACTTGAGGTGGTGTTTTCAGATCTCAGTCATTCATTACCTAAATGGTTTTTGTTTTATCTGGGAAGGACTTGTACTATGATTTACATATTATATTTTATTTTCATAAGATAGTGGCTTTCAGAAAGAAACATGATTATATAATTAAATGCTATGAAAGCTGAGTGATGTTATGAAAAAGTTGAAAATAAAGTGGAGCCTATTATTGTGTAATAGGACACATAACTATGGATGGGCTGCACTAGGCACTTCATGTACCTTTTTCATTTAACCCTAATAAAAGCCCTTCAAAGGCAATGTTGTCATTCCCATTTTCAAAAGGGAGAAGATTGAGATCTAAGGCCTTATGTAACTTGCCCAGTATCTGACAGCTAGGAAGCATCTGAATGAGGTGGAAACTTCCAGGCTCATTGATGAGAACATCCCACAAAGATGACAGTATAGGCAGACCCCCACCACTTAACTTGCCCCTGGAGTTCTCTCTGCTTCCCTCCCCATTTCTCATGCACACATCTCTGCAACATTTTCCTCCCATCTCCTAACACTTTCAGAAGCTCCTCATCCTAGAGGTTGTTCTCCTGCTCCTTTGGCCAAATGCTGGAAAATTCAACACTAATTTCTGCAGAGGCAAAGGAATGGAGTTTGTTTCAAGTCCTCGTGAAGGGATAAAATGATTGGTACTTACAGCTGCTTCAAGGTCTTGATGAAGCTGGATCTGGAGGAGGATCTTTTATGCACAGCTAGTCCCTGCGTGAGAGAATTTCGGTCTTGGAAGGACGCCTTCCCCTCCACAAAGACATCAGGCCAGCCCACAAGGAAGCTAGTTTACTTATCAATGACACTGTGTACCCACTGGCTCAGGCCAGTTTCATCAGAAGTAGAACAGGCTTTCCAGGGTCACCAAGCTGTTCTAAACTTCAACTAATCATTAGAGAAAGACAACATGGCACATACACGTGATGTTTGGTATCAAAATTGCGATCAGGAAGATGGCTGCATTCCCTGTTCCATGGTAAAACATAACATACCGCCAATGAACTCAGCCAGTTCTGGAGAGGATACCACTATGACAGAGCATTTCTGACCGTGGGCTCTGGGCCAGCCATTCTCTGGGAGTGCAAGATGGGAAAAAATATTTCCTTTCTTCAATCTTTTTCAGGTTATTTATTTCAAGGCAAGTTTGAAAATCGGTAGTTCTGTTAGCAGTTTTCCTACACTACAATAGTATATCCTACAAGTGAACAGCTATCACATTCTTAGATTCTTTCACTTTAGCTTTGATCAATTAGCTTTTACTACCAGACTACATCACAGAGGAAGCATCTTTGATTTTTGTGTCAGATGAACTTCTCGTTGTGTAGAATTCACAAAATTCTAATTAAGGAATTATATTGGGGGAAAGCGATTTCTCTTTACTACAATATCAGAATTTATGATAATTGCTGTTTCAGGGTCCACCATGTATCAGGTGGTTTACACATCTTACTGATAGTTTTCATAAAATCCCTGTGACATAAATTTCTTCCTTCCAGTTTCACAGATGAGGAAATTTAGGGTCAGAGGGGTAGATTACTTGTCCCTGTTCACACGACTAGGAAGCACAGAGCTGGGATTTAAAAGGCATGCATTGCAATCCATTGCCTACATTGGTCGGCAGTATCCCCACATTTTACACAGTCTTGGAAAGAAATCCCTGTGTCTCTAAAAGCCAATAATATAAATTTTAAAATTTCATACTGCTGTTATGTCATCCCTCTATTTTAGAGGTTGACTCATGACAAATGGTATTTTTCCTTTCCTGTGAAATATTTAGTTTACAACATTATATTTGAGGGTGGCAGATTTGAAAAGGTATATATATGACTAAGTTAAGTAATGTTGATTTACCCCTTTTTGTGTGCTGAAAACTATGCTATTCACTGTGTAGAGGCCCTTGGACAAATGAATCTGCTTTCTAGTCCTGCGACACCTACCAGCTTCTAGAAGACTTTGCATGGCTCTTGATACACAAAAGCCACTTTCCTATGTGGAAAGCAACCAGTGTACTGCCTCCAATTTGGAAGTGGGTGTTTTTGCTATCAGTGTTTCGGTATGAAATGTATTCATTCAGTAAACCTTCTGCAATGCCTATATGTTTCATGTAGTGTAATTGACTGATAGAGCATATGTAAAGACCAAGTAAAAACTGGTTCTTAGCTGGGCGCCGTGGCTCATGCCTGTAGTCTCAGCACTTTGGGAGGCCGAGGCAGGCAGATCACGAGGTCAGAAGTTCGAGACCAGCCTGGCCAACATGGTGAAACCCCCATCTCTACTAAAAATACAAAAATTAGCGGGGTGTGTTGGGGAGCGCCTATAGTCCCAGCTACTGGGGATGATGAGGCAGGAGAATCGCTTGAAACTGGAAGGTGGAGGTTGCAGTGAACCGAGATTGTGCCACTGCACTCCAGCCTGGGCAACAAGAGCTAAACTCCATCTCAAACAAACAAACAAAAAAAAGCAAACAAACAAACAAACAAAACTGGTTCTTATTCATAACCAACTCTTAGGAAAACAAAACAAAAAGAATGTAAATTATCAGCTATAGTCTGCACACGGAGTATTTCCAGTGAAAGGGGAAAACAGGGAGAGGAGATAAAAAATTTGATGGAGCAAGAGTAGAGGAAATAGGAGCAGGACTCACATCTGGAGGACTGAATCCCTGTGACTATGAACATGCATGTCTGTGCTTGAAAATGCTGTTATTTGTGGGTTCGGAGGCTTGATTTCATATTCCTGCATGTTTATGTTTTTCACCCAAACATTTAAATAATTGGATTAGCAGTCTTATATTCATTCATTAATCTCTCCAGTTAGTTTATTTTTAATCAATCACTTTTCACTTGTAAAGCCTAGGGGAATTTCTAAATTAATCCCACTGTGAGGACATTTCAGAAACTGAGAGATTATTAGAAAGACTAACATCAATTATGAAGCCAGGAATTCTGCAATACACTGGTACTAGAAGCTGTTCACAAATGGGAGCTAGGTTAAAAGTCAGAAAGTCCCCATGTTTCATGCATTGTGGTAGGCTCTGGGTTTGGTAGGAACATTTAGGAACTTTGCAGCTGTGTCATGCAGAAAATCATGCAGGCATATCTTAACCCTAGTGCCAGTGGTCTGTAAAGATTTGTCACAGTTATTTATCTGGGAGGTGTTTTACACTCACACACCCACACATGCGTGTGCACACAGATACACACACACACACACACAGACACATACGCCTTTTATAAATTAGAATCCTGGAACGCTGATTGAATCGCAGAGCTAACTGGTGTTGGGTACTTTAAAGCCTCAAAGAATGTCTATCATACGAGTTTTCTATAATAAGTTATTTAGTTTAATTCAAAGCCACTGCCTGCCATTCCCCTGGCTTTGCTTGTCTGTTGTGGCCCCACAGGAGAACCCTGGAACTGAAGGCTCTGCCTCATTTAAAGGGCAGGGACAGAAGGGGCAGCCCCAGCATCTGAGCCCTTCACACTGAGAAAGACACCATCTTACATGGAAGTGTCCTCCCTTGTTACTGTTACACTTCAAGCTGCCTGTTCTCACAGCTACACTGCAATCAATCTTCACTACACAACATTTAGCATTCTCAGCACTGTGCATTTAGCTGTACCTACTTTAATTTGCACCTTAGAGTTACATAGGTTATGGCTGAGCCAAAAATTATTCCTCATCTTCCGCAGTGGTTTAGATAACACAGTGCACTACTTTAGCCACAAGAGATTCCACATAGTCATAACGTAAATACCTGTATATTAGTTTTCTATTGCTGCATAAAAAATTACCACCCACTTAGTGGCTTAAAACGGCACACATTTATCATTTCACAGTTTCCATAAGTCTGCCATGGATCAACTGTGTTCTCTGCTTAGGGCTTTACAAGGCTGAAGTCAACTTGTCACTCTCACAGACACACCCAGGATCATGTTTGCTCAAACATCTGGGCACCCCGTGGCCCAGTCATGTTGACACAGAAAATTAACCATAACACCAAGCATCTTGACACACTTTGTAAATTAACCATTATATTTTAATTTCCTTTGTATCTTAGTTAAATGATCTATTTCCCTGATTTCATACCTATAAAATGGAGCTGTGAATAATTTTACTTTGTTAGTTGCATGTTTATTAATTAATTTTAAGGTTATATGTGTGAGTAGGCAAAACAGTTAATCAGGCAGTTTACGTTTTTTACTACAAAAGGGAATTTTTATCAGGTGGCATGCAGACTTTTAATATTTATGAAATTTTACAGCCGGGTGCGGTGGCTCATGCCTGTAATCCCAGCACTTTGGGAGGCCAAGGTGGGCGGATCACGAGGTCAGGAGATCGAGCCCATCCTGGCAAACACGGTGAAACCCCGTCTCTACTAAAAATACAAAAAAAATTAGCCGGGCACGGTGGCAGGCGCCTGTAGTCCCAGCTACTCGGGAGGCTGAGGCAGGAGAATGGCGTGAGCCCAGGAGGCGGAGCTTGCAGTGAGCCGAGATCGGGCCACTGGACTCCAGCCTAGGTGACAGAGAGAGACTCCATCTCTCAAAAAAAAGAAAAGAAATTTTACCACATAGCAAGTTCTTCTATAAGCTCTTTAAATGCTTTATGTCATTTGATTCAGCAACACACCATAAGTACCTTTGTTATCCCTATGTTCATAGGAAGACATTACATATGAGACACAGAAGCTAAGTAATTTATCCTAAATGACATCTTATAAGTGGCAGGCCCAGGATTGAAATCTATGGTTGTAGAACCAGTCTTCCTATCCAATTATCGTGACCATATAATTTATTATTCAAAATACATGAAAGAGAGCAATATTAAAATTATGCCTCCACAAATGGCATAAAACAGAAAAGTTAGACATATCAAGCCAATTACTAACTCACTTCATGACAGTTTTTTTTGCTTACACATAACAGAAAAATCTTATTTAGACTGGCTAAATCAAAAAGCAAGTTCATAATCTCACAGCATTTGTAACATCCTCATGACATGACTTTTTCTCCCTCTACTATATTATTCCTGTCAGCATACACACTGGTGTTATTTTTCCCTTGTTAAAAAAATGCAAACACCAAAACCTGTTTACTTCACTCCTTTTACTTGGTTAGTGCCATTATCTGTTCCCCAATTGCATGCTTCCCACAGAGTGTCATCTACGGTCCAATACTGTGTCCAATATCTCTCCTCCTATTCTGTCTTAATCATACTTCAGCCAGGCCTATGCACCTTCCACTAAGCAGCAACTGTTCTTGTCAAGGTAACCACGACAGAGAGATTTTGTCACCACCAGGCCTGCCTTACAAGAGCTCCTGAAGGAAGCACTAAATATGGAAAGGAACAACCAGTACCAGCCACTGCAAAAACATGCCAAATTGTAAAGACCATCGATGCTAGGAAGAAACTGCATCAACTAACAAGCAAAATAACCAGCTAACATTATAACGACAGGATCAAATTCACACATAACAATATGAATCTTAAATGTAAATGGGCTAAATGCTCCAATTAAAAGACACAGACTGGCTAATTGGATAAAGAGTCAAGACCCATCAGTGTGCTGTATTCAGGAGACCCATCTCATGTGCAGAGATACACATAGGCTCAAAATGAAGGGATGGAGGAAGATCTACCAAGCAAATGGAAAACAAAAAAAACAGGGGTTGCAATCCTAGTCTCTGATAAAACAGACTTTAAACCAACAAAGATCAAAAGAGACAAGGCCATTACATAATGGTAAAAGGATCAGTTCAACAAGAAGAGCTAACTATCCTAAATATACATGCACCCAATACAGGAGCACCCAGATTCATAAAGCAAGTCCTTAGAGACCTACAAATAGACTTAGACTCCCAACCATTAATAATGGGAGATTTTAACACCCCGCTGTCAACATTAGACAGATCCATGAGACAGAAAGTTAACAAGGATATCCAGGAATTGAACTCAACTCTGCACCAAGTGGACCTAATAGACATCTACAGAACTCTCCATCCCAAATCAACAGAATATACATTCTTCTCAGCACCACATTGCACTTATTCCAAATTTGACCACATAGTTGGAAGTAAAGCACTCCTCAGCAAATGTAAAAGGACAGAAATTATGACACCAATATTTCTAAATCGAGTGGCTATTTCACAGTCTTCTCCTTAACTGACCTATTTATACTTTTGGATAGATTTAGGCCGGGCGCAGTGGCTCATGCCTGTAATCCCAGCACTTTGGGAGGCCGAGGCAGGTGGATCACCTGAGGTCAGGAGTTCAAGGCCAGCTTGGGCAACATGGCAAAACCCTGTCTCTACTAAAAATACAAAAATTAGCCGGGCATGTTGGCAGACGCCTGTAATCCCAGCTACTCTGGAGGCTGAAGTAGGAGAATCACTTGAACCCAAGAGGTGGAGGTTGCTGTGAGCTGAGACTGCACCATTGCATTCCAGCCTGGGCAACAAGAACGACACTCTGTTTCAAAAAAAAACAAAAACAAAAAAATTGGATAGAGTCGATCACTCCCTCTACTCGGAAATACTTTCTTTCCTGAGTTCCGGTACAATACTCTCTTGGCTTTTCTGTGACCTCATTAGCTGTAATTCCTGAGTCTCCTTGCCTGATTCTCCTCCTTTCCTCATGATCTCTTGACATTGAAGTGCCTCAGACGTCAAACCTTGGTCCCCTTCTCTTCTCTGCCTACACTCATTACCTTGGTGATCTTTTCCAATATTGTGGTGTCCTATGTGAGCTACACTCTCATCTCTATCCAGTTTAGATAGACCCCACAGTCTATTTCCAGTTGCCCACTTGGCAAGTCCACATGCTTGTTAAATAAACATTTTGATTGTAACTGTGTAAAAATTGGATTTCTTATTTCATTCTCCTGATTTCATCTACTTTCATTCTTCCTCATCTCAGTTAACGTTAACCTTATCTTTTTAGATGCTTGCTTAGAAACAGTGGTATCAATCTTGGCATTAAATTCATCCAGAAATACTGTTGGGCCTGCATTCTAAATATATTGAGAATGTGAGCAATTTTGCCCCCCTCCACTATACCACTTCATTGTAAGCCACTAGAATTTCTTGCCTGGATTATGGCAATAACATTTTTACTGGTTCATTTCCCTATACCTTTTTTCTAATGATTAGTCTCATCCCAGCAGCCAGAGGTATCCCTTTGAAACCTATGCTGGATCATGCCACTCCTCTGTCATTGTTCTCCATCTCATTGAGAGGAAAAAAAATATCAAAGCATTTGCATAGGCTGTAAGTTCCTATGTGATCTGATATTCTGTTACTTCTCTAAAATCTAACAACTCCCCCACTAGATCCCGCTACATCAACCCTACCTATAGTAGTCATACTTTCAACTAAAGGCTTTTTACTGGCTGTTCTCTCTGCCTGATATTCTTCCTCCACATACTTAATAGCTCGTTCCATCAACTTCATTAGATTTTGCTCAAATATGACATTGTGAGAGAGCCCTATCCTCTCCAACTTCTCAGCCCTATCCAACCTCTCAGCCTTCCAAATCTTTCTTAACTTCCTCTAATTTGTTCCATGCCATTATAATCTTCTGACATACAGTAGGAGGGGTAATTATTCATTTTATTTACTGTTTGTATAATTACATGGAAATGTGAGTTCCATGAGGGCAGACATGGTTCTCTGCTTTATTTACTGTAGTATCTTTAGGGCCCTCAATAGTGCCCAGCGGTTAGTTATTCTTCATTAAATATTTCGTCTGTTTCCAAACTAGACTGGAAGTCAAAAGTAGGTGGATTCCATACATGGGGAACTCTGGCTCCAGGATGCCATGAAGAGTTCAGATTTTTTTCCTCTCATCTCTGCCCCTCTCAGTGTCCTTAACATGCTGGTCTCAATGTGGCTGAAGCACTTTTAGGTCTCTGATCTGGACATGGTAATGTTCACAGACAGAAATAAATATATCTTCCAATGTGCCTTTTCAAAGAGACGAGACCCATGACATAGTACTTCCCAGAAGACAGCCCAACAATCAACTCCAAAATATGGGACTGAATTAGATTACATGCCTGTTTCAAAACCAGTGAATGTCAAGAATATGACTGGCTTAGATAAACAGGAGACAGAATGGATGTTGGGGAGTCAGTCACAACATCCACTGAAACACTTGCCCTGGTGTGACTGGATGTGTGTGCTTGTGTGTGTGTGTGTCTGCGTGTGTGTGTGTGTGTATGAACCTGAAAACGAGCTGATTTCTGGAACATAAATATTACAAAATGAAAAGAAATGGATTAAGGTAATTAGTCATTTAATTAAGTCAATTTAATTAATTTAATTAAGGTCACTGTCTATCCCCTCAGTAGAGGTTCCCACCATCCTGCTCATTGTTTAGAATCTCTACTTTGCTGCTCATTAGAGCTTTGATACTCATTATAGCTTTGCCACCTATGTAAACAAAGTACCTTGTTCAGTTTGTGGCAATTTTACAGAATCACAACTCTGCTCAGAGTTTTTAGAGTACATTTAAATAACCTATTTAACTTGGTCATCGAGGCTTTTAGAAATGTTTAAAAGCAAACCCTCTTTCCACATTAAAGGGACAACAGATATTCCTTGGGTACCTACTGTGTGCTTAGGAGTGAAGAAGGTACCGGGGTATCCATGAAAGCTAAATTGCGCTGTCTACCTTCACTGAGATTAGAGTCTAGTTGAGAAGATAGTGCCTAATAATCGTGTACACTGTTAGAACTGAATATAGCTCAGTTATGCAACAAGGCCCTGGGTATTGCAGTGAGGCATTCCATGTACCACCTCTTATTGGCTCTGTGACTCTGGGAAAGTCTCTGCACCTTTCTGAGCCTGCCTATTCACTTTGAAAAGAGAGATAGATTTAAAAATTGCTCCCCAGGGTTGTTGTGTATGGTATATTGTAGCTTCTAAATGACTGGCAGATATTTTACTATGGTACTTTGGGCTAGTCAGAAGGAAGGCTGAAAATAATTAAATTCCCACTGAACATATAGGTAGCACACATAGAAGCCTAGGCACCTTAGTACGCACTAGATGTTAAAGTGAGGATATTTGGCTCCAGGAACACACATAGGCAGCTAAGTGGAATGGTAAGAGACTAGATATTAAGATCAGAAATGTTTGCACCAATAATTTTAATAAGGATGAAAGGTATCCTTTGTTGAGTAATTATATGACTCTCAAAACTTAGAATCTTATCTCTGGTAGGCACCTCAGAGACATGGTTAGATCTGAGTCCTTGGAACCAGAACTGTCTAATCAAATGTTGTCCTCTATAAACAAAAAATAAAAAAAATCAACGAGAGTTAACTTTTATTGTGTACTCACCCTGTCCAAGATATAGCTGAAAACATATGTGCATCATCTAGTTTAATCCTTACCATGGCCCTAGGACGTAGACAAGCTCAATGATTATCCTTTCCTACAGGTCGAAAACTTTGAATTCAGAAATTATTCATAACGTTTCTGCTATCACACAGCTGATAAATGAAGTAGCCACAAATTTATCCTAGTTGTTATTCAGAGCTCACGTTACTTTCCTTGGGGGAGGTACATTTTTTCTGAGATAATTTCAAACTTGCTTACAAAAAAGTTGCAAGAATGAGACAAAGAACCTCCTTTTGTATTTCTCCCTAATACCTCCACTGTTAACGTTTGACATATTTTTACACTTGCTCTCTGTCTCTGTCTCTCTCAATACACAGATGCATAAACACAGACACATTTTCATATATGCATATATACATATATATACACATATACATATATATATACACACATATATTCTAAACCATTTGAGAGTGAGCTAGAGACATGTTCTTTTACTCCCAAATACTTCAGTGTTACTTTCTGAGAATAAAGACATTGTCTTACATAAACAGTATAATTATCAAAGTGTTATCTTTATTAACATTGAAACAATACTATTATCTATCTCATGTAAAAATTTTATTCAAAAGTGACCAATTATCCCAATAATGTAATTTACAGAGTTTTCTAATTTTCTGATCTATGATCCCTCTAGTGTCATGTGTTTTATGTATTGTTACTTCACTTTAGTCTTTTTTATTTTTATTTTTTATAAATTTAACTCACTATAGTCTTCTTTAGTTTTGAACAAGTCCTCAGATTTTCTTTGTCTTTCATGACCATAACAGTTCTTTAGTGTGTGAACTATTTACTAGAGTGTCCTTTAATTTGGGTTTGCCTGGTTTTCTATCCTCATGACTAGATTCAATTTAAACATTTTTGTCTGGAGTACCACACAATGATAGTTATTTTGTTCTCAATGCATTACATCTGTTGGCAAAGTACTTATTTATTCCATAACTGGTACTGTCAAATTTAATCACTTAATTAAGGTTGTATTCAGCAGGTTATGTCAAGTTAAGTTACTATATTTTCCTTGAAATTTAAGTATTCTGTGGCGAGATACTTGGAGACTGTGGACATACCCCGTCTTGTCATCCACTAATAATTCCACCTGAGTCTACTAATGCATAATGGTTGGAAAATGATGCCTTTCTATAATAATACTTTCATTTCCTACTGTAAAATATATTTATTATTTTAATCGACAAATAAAAATCGTATATATGGATCATGTATAACATGATGTTTTGAAATATGTATACATTGTGGAATGGCTACATTGAGCTACTTAACATATACATTACCTCTCATACCTATTATTTCCTCTGGGGAGAACACAAAATCTATTCTCAGTGATTTTCAAGAATACAATACAGTGTTATTAACCATAGTCACCATAATGTACAGTGGGTCTCTTGAACTTATTCCTCCTATCTATCTGAAAATTTGGATCCTTGATGAACTGCTCACCAACCACCTCCTTTCAATTTCCTGGTAGCTAGGATTCTACTCTCTCCTTTCACGAGTTCAACCTTTTTAGATTCCACACATAAATAAGATCATGCGGTCTTTGTATTTCCCTGTCTGGGTTACTTCCATTTACACAATGTCATCCAGGTTGTCGCAAATGACAGGATTTCCTTTGTTTTTGTTTTTATAGAGACAGGGTCTCACTTTGTCACCCACGCTGGAGCTCAGTGATGCGATCATTACTCACTGCATCCTTGACCTCTGGGACCCAAGGGATTGTCCCAACTCAACCTCCTGAGTAGCTGGGACCACAGGCATATGCCACCATGCCACATTACTTTTTATTTTTTTGTAGAGACAGGGTCTCACTATGTGGCCCAGGCTGGTCTCAAATTCCTGGGCTCAAGCAATCCTCCCACCTCAGCCTCCCAAAGTGCTGGGAGTACTGGCATGCATCACCGTGCTCAGGCAGGATTTCCTTCTTTTTTAAGGCCCAATAGAATTCCATTATCTCCTACATTTTCTTGATTCATTCATCTGCTGATGGACACCTAGTTTTATTCCATATCTTAACTGTTTTGAATAGTGCTGCAATGAACATGGGAGTCATGAGAGCCTTTCAACTTTTAATAAGTTGGCATTGTACTGTCATGAAGAGTTTTCCCATTGTATTTGTCAGAGTTCTCTAGAGGGACGGAACTAATAGGATATATGCCTATATGAAAGGGAGTTTATTAAGGAGAACTGACTCACACGATCACAATGTAAAGTCCCACAATAGGCTGTCTGCAAGTTGAGGAAGCCAGTGGTGGATCGCTCTGAATCCCAAAACCTCAAAAGTAGGGAAGCCAACAGTGCAACCTTTACTCTGTGGCCAAAGACCCGAGAGCACCTGGCAAACCAGTGATGTAAGTCCAAGAGTCCAGAAGCTGAAGAACTTGGAGTTTGATGGTCCAGGACAGGAAGCACCAGCAGGGGAGAAAGATGAAGGGTGGAAGACTCAGCAAGTCTGCTCTTCCATCTTCTCCTGCCTGCTTTATTATAGTCATACTGGCAGTTGATTACACGGTGCCCACCCAGATTGAGGGTGGGTCGGCCTCTCCCAGCCCACTGACTCAAATGTTAATCTCATTTTGCAACACCCTCACAAACAGACCCAGGAACAATACTTGGCATCATTCAATCCAAACAAGTTCACAGTCAATATTAACCATCACACCCAGCTTCTTCATTTATTTACTTATTTATGTATTTACTTATATGATTATGGCTTCATGGGTATGTATTTAACCACTGGGTAATAATAGATCACCATCAGAATTTATTTTGATACTCAAATTGGCCCACATTTGGCTAGTTGAAGCGCCTTGAAACTTCCTGTATCTTTTTGTCATATATCCATCTTAGCTGGAACACTTCCTTTACTTTCTACTGCAACAACATGTTCCTGCCTGTTTGTACTTTCCCTGTTCCAGCCCTTGAATCAGACATTTCTCTAAAAAGCCTCACTTTCGTTTAGTGTAAAATGCTTTTTACAAACAAGTCTGCACTCTGAATCACCTGTCTCTACTGACAATATGACTTTGAAACGCTCTAAACTTTCCTTAATTCTATTTACCCAATGTGTAAATGCACATAAAAATAGGATTTTTGTCTAGGTATGTTGTGAGGTTTACATAAGGTATTGGGCCAGGCGTGGTGTCTCATGCCTGTAATCCTAGCACTTTGGGAGGCCAAGGTGGGCGGATCACCTGAGGTCAGGAGTTCGAGACCAGCCTGGCCAACATGGTGAAACCATCTCTCTACTAAAAATACAAAATTATTTTTTTCTTGTATATTCGTTTGAGTTCTTTGTAGATTCTGGATATTAGCCCTTTGTCAGATGAGTAGATTGCAAAATGTTCTCCCATTCTGTAGGTTGCCTGTTCACTCTGATGGTAGTTTCTTTTGCTGTGCAGAAGCTCTTTAGTTTAATTAGATCCCATTTGTCAATTTTGGCTTTTGCTGCCGTTGCTTTTGGTGTTTTAGACATGAAGTCCTTGCCCATGCCTATGTCCTGAATGGTACTACCTAGGTTTTCTTCTAGGGTTTTTATAGTATTAGGTCTAACATTTAAGTCTCTAATCCATCTTGAATTAATCTTCGTATAAGGAGTAAGGAAAGGATCCAGTTTCAGCTTTCTACTTATGGCTAGCCAATTTTCCCAGCACCATTTATTAAATAGGGAATCCTTTCCCCATTTCTCAAACAACCCCATCAAAAAGTGGGCAAAGGATATGAACAGACATTTCTCAAAAGAAGACATTCATACAGCCAACAGACACATGAAAAAATGCTCATCATCACTCGCCATCAGAGAAAGGCAAATCAAAACCACAATGAGATACCACCTCACACCAGTTAGAATGGCAATCATTAAAAAGTCAGGAAACAACAGGTGCTGGAGAGGATGTGGAGAAATAGGATCACTTTTACACTGTTGGTGGGATTGTAAACTAGTTCAACCATTATGGAAAACAGTATGGCAATTCCTCAAGGATCTAGAACTAGATGTACCATATGACCCAGCCATCCCACTACTGGGTATATACCCAAAGGATTATAAATCATGCTGCTAGAAAGACACATGCACACGTATGTTTATTGCGGCACTATTCACAATAGCAAAGACTTGGAATCAACCCAAATGTCCATCTGTGACAGACTGGATTAAGAAAATGTGGCACATATCCACCATGGAATACTATGCAGCCATAAAAAAGGATGAGTTTGCGTCCTTTGTAGGGACATGGATGCAGCTGGAAACCATCATTCTTAGCAAACTATCACAAGAACAGAAAACCAAACACCGCATGTTCTCACTCATAGGTGGTAACTGAACAATGAGATCACTTGGACTCGGAAAGGGGAACATCACACACCGGGGCCTATCATGGGGAGAAGGGAGGGGGGAGGGACTGCATTGGGAATTATACCTGATATAAATGATGAATTGATGGTTGCTGACGAGTTGATGGGTGCAGCACACCAACATGGCACAAGTATACATATGTAACAAACCTGCACGTTATGCACATGTACCCTAGAACTTAAAGTATAATAATAAAAAAAAATACAAAATTAGCCTGGCATGGTGGCACATGCCTGTAATCCCATTGTGGGTGGCTAAGGCAGGAAAATCACTTGAACCCAGGAACCGGAGGTTGTAGTGAGCCAAGATCACGCCACTGCACTCCAGCCTGGGCAACAAGAGTGAAACTCCTCAAAAAAATAAATAAATAAAATTTAAAAATTAAATAAAGTATTGAAAGCATTTAGCAATGTTCGTGGCACAAAAGTAATTTTGGTAATTTGACCATTTGAACATGAAAATGAGTAATAATCATAATAAGTATCTTTTCTGATCACAACTGAATGAAACTAGAAAACAGTAATAAAAAGAAAATGAGGAAATTCACAAATGCATGGAAATGAAATAACACACTTTAAAACAATTATTACATCTAAGAAGAAATTGAAGATGAAATTAGAAAATATAGAGAGACAAAGGAAAGTCAAAACACAACACGGCAAAACGTAACATGCAGCCAAATCAGCATTAAGAAGGAAGTTTATAACAATAAATGGTTTTTTTTTTTATTATACTTTAAGTTCTAGGGTACATGTGCACAACATGCAGGTTTGTTACATATGTATACATGTGCCATGTTGGTGTGCTGCACACATTAACTCATCATTTACATTAGGTATATCTCCCAATGCTATCCCTCTCCCTTCCCCCCTCCCCACATTAGGACCCGGTGTCTGATGTTCGCCTTCCTGTGTCCAAGTGATCTCATTGTTCAATTCCCATCTATGAGTGAGAACATGTGGTATTTGGTTTTCTGTTCTTGCAATAGTTTGCTGAGAATGATGGTTTCCACCTGCATCAATGTCCCTACAAAGGACACGAACTCATCCTTTTTTATGACTGCACAGTATTCCATGGTGTATATGTGCCACATTTTCTTAATCCAGTCTGTCACTGATGGACATCTGGGTTGATTCCAAGTCTTTGCTATTGTGAATAGTGCCATAATAAACATACGTGTGCGTGTGTCTTTGTAGCAGCATGAATTATAATCCTTTGGGCATATCCCCAGTAATGGGATGGCTGGGTCAAATGGTATTTCTAGTTCTAGATCCTTGAGGAATCGCCACCCTGTGTTCCACAATGATTGAAATAGTTTACACTCCCACCAACAGTATAAAAGTGTTCTATTTCTCCACATCCTCTCCAGCACCTGTTGTTTCCTGAGTTTTTTAATGATTGCCATTCTAACAGGTGTGAGATGGTATCTCATTGTGGTTTTGATTTGCATTTCTCTGATGGTGAGTGATGATGAGCATTTTTTCATGTGTCTGTTGGTTGTATGAATGTCTTCTTTTGAGAAGTGTCTGTTCATATCCTTTGCTCACTTTTTGATGGGGTTGTTGGTTTTTTTTCTTGTAATTTGATTGAGTTCTTTATAGGTTCTGGATATTAGCCCTTTGTCAGATGAGTAGATTGCAAAAATTTTCTCCCATTCTGTAGGTTGCCTGTTCACTCTGATGGTAGTTTCTTTTGCTGTGCAGAAGCTCTTTAGTTAAATTAGATCCCATTTGTCAATTTTGGTTTTTGTTGCCATTGCTTTTGGTGTTTTAGACATGAAGTCCTTGCCCATGCCTATGTCCTGAATGGTATTACCTAGGTTTTCTTCTAGGGATTTTATGGTTTTAGGTCTAACATTAAAGTCTCTAGTCCATCTTGAATTGATTTTCGTATAAGGAGTAAAGAAAGGATCCAGTTTCAGCTTTCTACTTATGGCTAGCCAATTTTCCCAGCACCATTTATTAAATAGGGAGTCCTTTCCCCATTTCTTGTTTTTGTCAGGTTTGTCAAAGATCAGATGACTGTAGATGTGTGGTATTATTTCTGAGGGCTCTGTTCTGTTCCATTGGTCTATATCTCTGTTTTGGTACCAGTACCATGCTGTTTTGGTTACTGTAGCCTTGTAGCATAGTTTGAAGTCAGGTACCGTGATGCCTCCAGCTTTGTTCTTTTGGCTTAGGATTGTCTTGGCAATGCGGGCTCTTTTTTGGTTCCATATGAACTTTAAAGCAGTTTTTTCCAATTCTGTGAAGAAAGTCATTGGTAGCTTAATGGGGATGGCATTGAATCTATAAATTACCTTGGGCAGTATGGCCAATTTCACAATATTGATTCTTCCTATCCATGAGCATGGAATGTTCTTCCATTTGTTTCTGTCCTCTTTTATTTCACTGAGCAGTGGTTTGTAGTTCTCCTTGAAGAGGTCCTTGACATCCCTTGTAAGTTGGATTCCTAGGTATTTTATTCTCTTTGAAGCATTCTGAATGGGAGTTCATTCGTGATTTAGCTCTCTGTTTGTCTGTTACTGGTGTATAAGAATGCTCGTGATTTTTGCACATTGATTTTGTATCCTGAGACATTGCTGAACTTGCTTTTCAGCTTAAGGAGATTTGGGGCTGAGACAAAGGGGTTTTCTAAATATACAATCATGTCATCTGCAAACAGGGACAATTTGACTTCTTCTTTTCCTAACTGAATACCCTTGATTTCTTTCTCTTGCCTGATTGCCCTAGTCAGAACTTCCAAAACTATGTTGAATAGGAGTGGTGAGAGAGGGCATCCCTGTCTTGTGCCAGTTTTTAAAGAGAATGCTTCCAGTTTTTGCCCATTCAGTATGATATTGGCTGTGGGCTTGTCCTAAATAGCTCTTATTATTTTGAGATATGTTCCATCAATATCGAATTTATTGAGAGTTTTTAGCATGAAGGACTGTTGAATTTTGTCAAAGGCCTTTTCTGCATCTATTGAGATAATCATGTGGTTCTTGTCTTTGGTTCTGTTTATATGCTGGATTACGTTTATTGATTTGCAAATGTTGAACCAGCCTTGCATCCCAGGGATGAAGCCCACTTGATCATGGTGGATAAGCTTTTTGATGTGCTGCTGGATTCAGTTTGCCAGTATTTTATTGAAGATTTTTGCACTGATGTTCATCAGGGATATTGGTCTAAAATTCTCTTTTTTTGTTGTGTCTCTGCCAGGCTTTGGTATCAGGATGATGTTGGACTCACAAAATGAGTTAGGGAGGATTCCCTCTTTTTCTATTGATTGGAATAGTTTCAGAAGGAATGGTACCAACTCCTCCTTGTACCTCTGGTAGAATTCGGCTGTGAATCCGTCTGGTCCTGGATTTTTTTTTTTTTTTTTTTTTTTTTTTTTTTTTTTTTTTTGGTTGGTAGGCTATTAATTATTGCCTCTATTTCAGAGCCTGTTATTGGTCTATTCAGGAATTCAACTTCTTCCTGGTTTAGTCTTGGGAGAGTGTAAGTGTCCAGGAAATATCCATTTCTTCTAGATTTTCTAGTTTATTTGCGTAGAGGTGTTTATGGTATTCTCTGATGGTAGTTTGTGTTTCTGTGGGGTTGGTGGTGATATCCCCTTTATCATTTTTTATTGTGTCTATTTCATTCTTCTCTCTTTTCTTCTTTATTAGTCTTGTTAGCAGTATATCAATTTTGTTGTTCTTTTCAACAAACCAGCTCCTGGATTCATTGATTTTTTGGAGGGTTTTTTGTGTCTCTATCTCCTTCAGTTCTGCTCTGATCTTAGTTATTTCTTGCCTTCTGCTAGCTTTTGAATGTATTTGCTCTTGCTTCTCTAGTTCTTTTAATTGTGATGTTAGGGTGTCAATTTTAGATCTTTCCTGCTTTCTCTTGTGGGCATTTAGTGCTATAAATTTCCCTCTACACACTGCTTTAAATGTGTCCCAGAGATTCTGGTATGTTGTATCTTTGTTCTCATTGGCTTCAAAGAACATCTTTATTTTTGCCTTCTTTTCGTTATGTACCCAGTAGTCATTCAGGAGCAGGTTGTTCAGTTTCCATGTAGTTGAGCGGTTTTGATTGAGTTTCTTAGTCCTGAGTTCTAGCTTGATTGCACTGTGGTCTGAGAGACAGTTTGTTATAATTTCTGTTCTTTCGCATTTGCTGAAGAGTGCTTTACTTCCAACTGTATGGTCAATTTTGAAATAAGTGCGATGTGGTGCTGAGAAGAATGTATATTCTGTTGCTTTGGGGTGGAGAGTTCTGTAGATGTCTATTAGGTCCGCTTGGTACAGAGTTGAGTTCAATTCCTGGATATCCTTGTTGACTTCCTGTCTCGTTGATCTGTCTAACGTTGACAGTGGGGTGTTAAAGTCTCCCATTATTATTGTATGGGAGTCTAAGCCTCTTTGTAAGTCTCTAAGAGCATGCTTTATGAATCTGGGTGCTCTTATAAATGGTTTATTAAAAGAAGAAAAAAGAGGAAAGAGCTCCAGTAAACTAACTTTCTCCCTTTAGAAACTAGATAAAGAAGAACAAATAAGTCAAAGTTAGCAGAAGGAAGTAATAATGAAGGTTATAGCAGAAGTAAATGAAATAGAGAATAGAAAAACAATAAAATTTTAAAAACCGAAGAGTTTTTTGCAAAGATAAATAAAATGGACAAACCTTATCTACACTAATACCAAAAAAGAAAATATTCAGATAATACAATCGGAGATGAAAGAAGAGACATCCCATGTCTGGGGATAGGGAGAGTTATAGGAACTATTATGAACATTTAAATGCTAATAAATTGGATAACTCAGAAGAAATTGAGAAATTTCTAGAAATATAGGACCCACTGAGACTGCATCAATAAAAAATAGAAAGCCCAAATCATTAAAAAGTCAGGAAACAACAGGTGCTGGAGAGGATGTGGAGAAATAGGAACACTTTTACACTGTTGGTGGGACTGTAAACTAGTCAACCATTATGGAAAACAGTATGGCGATTCCTCAAGGATCTAGAACTAGAAGTACCATAAGACCCAGCCATTCCATTACTGGGTATATACCCAAAGGATTATAAATCATGCTGCTATAAAGACACATGCACACGTATGTTTATTGCGGCACTATTCACAATAGCAAAGACTTGGAATCAACCCAAATGTCCATCAGTGACAGACTGGATTAAGAAAATGTGGCACATATCCACCATGGAATACTATGCAGCCATAAAAAAGGATGAGTTTGTGTCCTTTGTAGGGACATGAATGCAGCTGGAAACCATCATTCTCAGCAAACTATCGCAGGAACAGAAAACCAAACACCGCATGTTCTCACTCATAGGTGGGAACTGAACAATGAGATCACTTGGACTCGGGAAGGGGAACATCACACACCGGGGCCCATCATGGGGAGGGGGAAGGGGGAGGGATTGCATTGGGAGTTATACCTGATATAAATGATGAATTGATGGGTGCTGACGAGTTGATGGGTGCAGCACACCAACATGGCACAAGTATACATATGTAACAAACCTACACGTTATGCACATGTACCCTAGAACTTAAAGTATAATAAAAATAAAATAAAATAATTAGTTGACACTAGCCATAAAAACATAATGTTTAGGAATTATATGAAAGAAATGTGGGTCCTGTATGAGGAAAATTATTAAATGGAGTGAAACTAAGTGGTGATTTGAATAAATTGAAATATTTGCTTTAACTGGATTTGAAGGCTGAATTGTAAAGCTATTAGTATTTGATACACTCAATAGATGTTCCAAAGGTATTCAGTAATAATTAAACACCTATTCTCATTTTTGAAAATATATACATTTAAAGTAGATTCTAGTAGGCTATACTGAGGTGATTTTTTCCTGTAAAAAAAGCACAGAATGGTTTTATACAACCAGAGGAAATTTCATTAAAATCAAGACCAAGACAAATATGTTAATTATCCCTAGTATTACTTAATATTGCTTTAGAAATTATCTTCACTGTAAAGAGATGTTAAAAAGAAATAAGTTCTGTAACTTTTGAAAAGGTGAAGACAAAGTTATCAGTGCTTGCAGAAGATAGGGGTATAGTCCTGAAAAACATTAGAAACAACATAAAATGTCTTGGTATAAATGAATTTTACAAAAGGATAGAATAAATGGTAACTGTTTAAAATATCAATAGCTTTTATGCATATCAGAAAGCCTTACATATAAAACATAATGGGAGAAATGACGACATTCACAATAGGATCTAATTTTAAAAATGATAAAAATTGTGAATTTTGAAAGAATATTTGAAAAACAAATGGAGAGACAGTTTTGCAGAGCTAGGATGATGGTAGTGGTGACTGGAAAGATGAGGAAGTCATCACAATGCCCCTGCTGAATTATAATTTTCCTAGGTGCCAACCATATCACAAGGATCCCTCACAATCATCAGGAATGGTTATGCCTCATCTATGTATCATTTTGTGGAATAATTCAATTCCACAACCAATTATGCCCCTCTAATTCAGTGTCTTTGCAAGTACCTGTACCAGAGGGAAGGGGAAAGAGGAGAAAGACATGCTAAAATGGGAAAAAAGTTATGAGGTAAGCCAGCCTTTTAATGATAATAGCAGGTAAAACCTTAGTTCTAGAACACAAGGGCCATAACTTACTGAGTGAATAAAATCCCAATCAAAATGCCAATGGAATTTTATTTGCAGAACCTGACATAACTGTGTTAATATTCATCTATTAGAATAACTAGGAAAGAATGCTTAATTTTTAAAGACGAGTACAATCATTTTCAAGGGGATGGCATTCTGATGTCTGGATTTGCAATAATTATTAAATATTTCACTAATGTTGCATAAGTATTATTTGCTAACTGCTTTGAACTTTAACCCCCATCTTTTAGCTTCACCAAAAAGCAGAGAAACAAAAACAACCACAAAACTTGGTTTTGTAATGGAAATTTAATCTATGGTCAAATGAGTTAATGCTTAACATTGCCTAGAGTAAAAAGGAAAGGGAAGGGTTGAAGTAATCTAGCATTGGTTGAGCACAATCTATTTGCCAGGCCCTGTGTTAAACACTTCATCTCCTTTAATTCTGATAACATCTTGGTATCGATGCCAATTATATAAGAGTAAACCAAAGATTAGATAGTAGTTGGGATTGGAATTCAAGGTTTTCTGGCTCCCTAGCCTATGCTCGCACACTACCATCATGTCTTGTCTAACCAATTACTTCATTGAGTGCTGTTGTTTGTTATGGCATTTTTCAGGGGTAGACATTTACAACTTAGATCAGGTACTCACCTGCTGAAAAACACTATGTTCTCTGGAAAGTGTCTGCTGGTTTTGTTCGTTTGTTTGTTTGTTTTTGAGACTGAGTCTCACTCTGTTGCCAGGCTGGAGCGCAGTGGCGTGATCGCGGCTCACGGCAACCTCTGCCTCCCGGGTTCAAGGGTTCAAGCTATTCTCCTGCCTCAACCTCCCGAATAGCTGGGACTATAGGCGCACGCCACCATGCACAGCTAGTTTTTGTATTTTTTAGTAGAGACAAGGTTTCACCATATTGGTCAGGATGGTCTCGATCTCTTGACCTTGTGATCCACCTGCCTCAGCCTCCCAAAGTGCTGGGATTACAGGCTTGAGCCACGGCACCCAGCTTGCTGTGTTTTTTATTCTTCTTCTGCATGATATAGTAATCTCGAGCTTTATCCTAATATATATCTGCATTCCAGTCACATTCCCACCAGTTAATAGCTGTGTAACCTTGGACAAGCTACTTAAACATTTGGAGCCTCAATTCCAGCAGCATACATACAATTTCATAAAGCAACCCAGAAAAGAGGATAGTCTGTTTTGTCATTACACCATGCAACTATTTTGATAAAATCTGCACCTTCACAATGAATTCAATGACGTTTATTTGGGGTAATGATATTGTTGCATTGTCTCTCTTGTGCATTAAATATTGGATGTTTTTTATCACCCAGCCTAGGGTGAAAAGTAAAGAAACAAATGTGGCTCACACCTAGCCACTTTTAAATCAAAAGCTCAAATAAATAACCAAGTCAAAAGTCTGAATACAGAAAATCGTGACTTTCCTATATAACAAGAGAGTCGTGTATATAGAACAGTTGGATATAAGCTATCCTGCCAAATGGAATAGCATCATTTTTCAGAGGGAGAGACTGACAAAAATGTATTTGATATACTGACACCAAGTATATGTTAGGGGCTGTGCTGGGTGTGGAGGGTACATAGAGGAATTATGTAGAGTTTCTGCCCTCAAGGTTTTTACAGTCTAGTTGGGGTTGGGGAAGAAAGATAAACAGACAAATCATAATCATTCTCGATGATCTCTTCTGTGCTATAAAGAATTTTTTTTCCCTCAATAAGCCTTCAGTTAGACATCAGTGATGCTGAGAGGTTAAATGACTAAGATTGTAAGTGGTGGAGCTGGGACTTAACACTTACGTATGTTTACATTAAAGCTGATCTGCTTCCATTCATTATGGCAACAGTTTACTTATGTTATATGTAGTGCTGTTTATAATTCCCAGTGAGAGAGTCATCCTGTTTCCCAAATGATTCACATCTGAAAAATCCAGACACACAACATGCCCATAAAGGCCAGATCACCCAGTCAAAGCTCAAATAAAGTGTGCTGAAACCAACAGTCCAGGTGTCCTTATTCTTGACTATTTTTTTGTGTCAGGAAGGAGCAGATAAGTTAGAAAGTGAAAGCCACAATATTGAGCCCTTCTACGAAAAGCATGTTTTTGGCTGTGAAGGTGGCAGTTACCTCTATGCGTTTGCCATCTTGGTGGGGACCAATCCTAAGAGAGCAGTTTCTCAAAAACAGCTCTTATCTGGGAAAGGGGAGGTGAAAGGCCTAACTCAGAGCCTGAGCTACTCACAGCTAGGCAGAGCTTTTCACCTCAGTTTCTCTTGTTGGCAGGCCCCAGAAACAGTTTCTTTAAACACTTCAGCAGATTTTTTCAAGTAGATTTATTAATAGAATAGCCAGGAGAAATATTTTGGTGGCTGTAAATAAAAACATATTTGCAGGTTCGAGTCAACAGACTCAGAATTGAAAACTGACTTGGCCACTAGCTAGTTGTTTTGTATTCATTCTAGAGCAATTGAAGACACATTGTATTCACTCAATAAATATTCATTGATTGAATGAATGTGTTTATTCCCCCATTAGACTGTGAGACCCTTGAGGGTAAGGGTCATATTTCATTGGTCTTTGTAAATCTCACATCCAGTTCACTGCCTAAATTCTGTTAAGTACCACTGAATTTTAAATTAATTATTCTTTGGTAAGAAGCATTGATAGGGAAAGCATTCACCCAATGTGAACATAATACAGAAAATACTATTGATGTAGGCACCATGTATTTTGTTGGTTGTATACCAAGCAAACTCTTGTAATCAGCTGAGAGTCTGTGAGGGCAAAGATATCTGACTCATTATCTTTGGCAATGCACAGTAGCTGGCATATTACAGTACATGTAATGATTTACTGCAGCATTTCCTAGAGATTTATCATTTGAGTGTCACTCAGGGTTTTTGCTTTATCTGTGCACAGTCTGTATGTTCATTTACTTAACATGTTTCTGTGGTATTTTTGAAATAAAAAAAAGTATCACTTGAAATGAAACATAACTCTATGATTAAAAACTAAGAACAAAATAATGTTATTAAATATTTTTAAATGAAATTAAGATTCAGTACAACTAGTAGTAAGCTACTAATGTGTATTGCACTAACATTTTATATACCTTCTCTCTTTCAATCCTCATGATAGCTCTTCTTTTTTTTTTTTTTTTTTTTTTTTTGAGACGGAGTCTTGCTGTGTCGCCCAGGCTGGAGTGCAGTGGCGCGATCTCGGCTCACTGCAAGCTCCGCCTCCCGGGTTCCCGCCATTCTCCGGCCTCAGCCTCCGAGTAGCTGGGACTACAAGCGCCCGCCACCGCGCCCGGCTAGTTTTTTGTATTTTTAGTAGAGACGGGGTTTCACCGTGTTAGCCAGGAGGGTCTCCATCTCCTGACCTCGTGATCCACCCGCCTCGGCCTCCCAAAGTGCTGGGATTACAGGCTTGAGCCACCGCGCCCGGCCCATGATAGCTCTTCTAAAAAATATTTTACCATTACCACAGATGAGATTAAGATCTAGGTAAGTTAGGTAACAGCTCAGTGTCATACAGCTAGTGTAAGGGAGGGCCAGGACTCTAAACTGAGCTTGTTTTTTTAATGCTAAAGCCAACATGGGATGCAGTATAGGCAATCCTTAACTTTATTATTCCCAAGTGATTCTCCCTGGCCCCTTTCACTTTTTCTTATTGATCCAGCTTTCCTTGGTTCTCAGACCATCTCTCCTGTTTACACTTTCAGCAGCTCCTCATGCCACAGGTCATTCCCAGACCCTCTGGCCCACTGCCAATACACCCAACACCAAGGCTGTTACAGCAGAGGAAAGATGGATATTTTTTCATCTTTCTGAGAACAAAAAACAATTGCCATCTATACTTTACTGAGAACTATTAAGTAGTGAGCATCCTGAAGAAGGCTCTTTGTGATCTGGTTTCTGGGCATAAGAATGCAGATAGGGACTTCAGGGAGAGATTGAAATTGTCCTCCCTGCACAAGTCTTGGGGAGGAGATGGAGTTTGGAGCCTGCTGTGGGGTAAGGGAGGAAGGGAGGGAGGGAAAGAGATGAGACTGAGTTTTGGTCTGCAGGAAATGTGGGAGACAAGGGAGAGCACAGGGCCAGGCTCATGGTGGGTACCCAGTAAATGCCCTTAAGATTTAACTTGAGTGAAGGGTGGTAAGTTGTGGGGATTCACATAAAGAGAAAATTGCTTTCTGAGTTGAAACTGTGACCAGGACCTTTCCCTTGTGGTTCACGAAAATCTTTTCTCTGTTTTTGTAAGCTGGGTAGCTGAATCAAGGAAGTTTGAGGCAGGTTATGATTTAGGGCAAGGTTTGGCCCAAGGAATAATGGATCTGGGACTGGTAACTGAAGCCAAGGGATAGAATGTACAGTAAAAGAAAGAGGAAAGGAACTGTATGGTTTGTTGAAACCAGAACCCCTTTTCTTCAAAGTCAGCTATAAAACCTAAAAACACAACTCTAACTTTCCCTCTGCCTTTCTGTGTAAAAACTGGACATAAAGAAGTGATTTGGCCTACCTTATTTGACTGTAGGTCATAAGATCCCCACTTTTAGACAGCGAACTGCCACATACCCAGAAGGAAGGAATGTTGCTCAGAGAGGCCAAGAAGAATCTAGACAGACAAGCCTTGCTGAGTTTCCCCTCTTAGTCTATTCGCATTAGCTCATACCCTTTTTGTCCAATCATATTTCTACACAGCTGTCCATACTTTGTTGAACTTAAACATGGACAAAATGGACAATTTCCTTTGTATCTTTGGGACTTCATTCTGAAAGCTCCTGTGCATACACGCTGAATCCATTTGTATGCCTTTTCTCCAATTAATCTGCCTTCTCTGAGTTGTGTTAGGCACGAATCTAGACCCAACATGGCGGTATCACTCGTCATGGCAGGCCCTTTGTTAGGACTGCCCACCCTTCACTTCCTGCTAAGACTCTCAGCGCGCGAAAAAAACCGGTGCCCGCCAAAAAACCCCCGCTCTGCGCAAGCTCCTGGACGCCTCATTCCTCAGAAATTGAAACCTAACTCAGGAAAACCGAAACCTACAAACCCCGCCTACCTTGCCCTATAAAAGGCCCCCCTATACCCACCCCGAGCGCGACTTCCTCGGCCCTCCTCCTAGAGGACCCGTGAACCTCACCAGCGAGCCCAATAAAGGCTACCTCTGTTCTCATCTGCCTCGTGTCTTCTTGCTCAGCTCCCCATTACATTACAAGTTGGTTTTTCAGCAATCCCTCAGAGGGCCAAAGGGAAAGCTCTCCCTTAGCCCCTGCAGCACCCACTCTCCACTGTGTCAGGTAATTTATTTATATTATTCATTGAAATCTTCAGAGTGGCCGGGCGCGGTGGCTCAAGCCTGTAATCCCAGCACTTTGGGAGGCCGAGACGGGCGGATCACGAGGTCAGGAGATCAAGACCATCCTGGCTAATACGGTGAAACCCCGTCTCTACTAAAAAATACAAAAAACCAGCCAGGCGACGAGGCGGGCGCCTATAGTCCCAGCTACTCGGGAGGCTGAGACAGGAGAATGGCGTCAACCCGGGAGGCGGAGCTTGCAGTGAGCTGAGAGCCGGCCACTGCACTCCAGCCTGGGCGGCAGAGCAAGACTCCGTCTCAAAAAAAAAAAAAAAAAAGAAATCTTCAGAGTAACTCTGTAAGGCAGATGTTGTCCCTACATGACAGATGAGGAAATAGGTTCAGAAAGATGTCAAGGAATTCAGCCCACCAAAGTGATATAAAGATTATTTTAAACTGAAAATATCTGAACGGACAGCAGAAGCAGAAATAAATATTACCTACATTTAAGCAGAACCTCCTGAAAATACAACCACAATTGAACAATTGATTCTGAGGGAGTTTCCTATTTGTATTAAGACTGACCCCTTAGCATTGAGAAGTGCAAATGCAGCTGCCATAAACTTCCCCAGAGGGAAATTTCCAGTCTAGGAAAGAGATAAACTGTTCATTTTCATTAACATCAAAAAATCCAATAGAACCTTCCATACTTTCACATTGAAGCCCTAACCTCTCCTTTGTTCAATTGGGTATATAAATCTCTCTTTCTCTCTGGCTTATTCAGCAAGTTACTCATTATTCAATGGTCCCATGTGCATGTGGAAATAAACATTGTCTTTGCTCCTGTTAATGTGTCTATTGTCAGTTAATTTGCAGGCCCCTGTCATTTCACAATTGAAACCTTAGATGATAGAGGATAGATAAAGCAGTGTGGTTCCCTAGAACAGCAGTCCACAACCTTTTTGCCACCAGAGCCTGGTTCCCTGGAAAACAGTTTTTCCACGGGGCGGGAGTCGGGGGAGAGAGGGGTGGCTGGGGAGGGGGATGGCTTCGGGATGAAACTGTTCCACCTCAGACAGCCAGGCATTAGATTCTCATAAGTAGCACACAACCTTGATCCCTCGCATATGCAGTTCACAACAGGGTTCATGCTTCTATGCGAATCTAATGCCCTGCTGATCTGACAGGAGGTGAAGCTCGGGCCATAATGCTCTGGAGGCCCACTGCTCACCTCCTGCTGTGTGGCCCGATTCCTAACAGGCCATGGACCAATACCCATCTGTGGTCCAGGGGTTGGGGACTCCTGCCCTAGAATAAGACCCAAGAGCAACCATAGAACTGTCCCAGTACATATCCACGGTTCTTAAACCTCACATAATCATGATCCAGGCATAGCTCCCAAACTTGTTGAAACTGAAGCAAACTTTGTACATGGGTGGACACAGGAAGAACCTGTGTCCCTGCAAGGAGTGAAGTAACAGTTAAGACCAGTAAGTGGTCACTTTACAGAATTATCTTCTGTCCTAGAATCTTCTCGGCAGTCACAGATCCTGGGGAAAAGGTGACCTGAGTCAGGACTATTTGTCAGAGCAGTTAGGGCAGCCTTTGGATTCAGGGAGGCCACACTGATTGAGGACAAGTCACTTAACATCCCTAAGACTCAGTTCTGTAAAATGTGGATACTCTTATCTGTTGCCGGAGATCTTGTAGGGAATGGGGATGATATTAAACAAGTGTTTGCCACAGCAAGTTAAGCTTATATTAGCAGCTCCTCTGGAACACTTTTTAAAATTCCAACATACTTTGTAGATAACTGTATCTGCACATATAAAACATATGCAACACACACACATACATGCATGTAGAAAATAAGAAAAATATTTTTAAAAATTTATTATTCTAATATTTGCTGTTTTAAGCAAACTGCAACATATAATATTGCAATTAGAATTTAGACAACAGTTATATTTCTAGAATTTTGGCAAACTGTGGTGCTCAGATCAACTCTTCACATGTAAAGCAACTCAAAACGTTATCGTAAATAACATTGCGATCTAGACTTTTGAGGATATTTTGTCTTCGATCATTAATTGTTCCTATAAGAAACTAATAATTGATTTTTTGTTTTGTTCTAATTCAAAAGCCATGAGAAAGCCCTGGAGTCATTCTAATATTTCATGAAAAAAGATACTTACTAGGCCTTTTCTAGACCAACTCAAAAAGGAGGAGATTAGCAAGTGGCACACTGCTGATATGCAATTTAAAATGTTTCTGACATATATTTGGCAAATGAGTGCTTCAAGTGTTCTTTTTTTTTTTTTTTTTTTTTTTTTTTTTTTTTTTTTTTTTTTTTTTTTTGAGACGGAGTCTTGCTCTGTCGCCCGGGCTGGAGTGCAGTGGCCGGATCTCAGCTCACTGCAAGCTCCGCCTCCCGGGTTCACGCCATTCTCCTGCCTCAGCCTCCCGAGTAGCTGGGACTACAGGCGCCCGCCAGGTCGCCCGGCTAGTTTTTTGTATTTTTAGTAGAGACGGGGTTTCACCATGTTAGCCAGGATGGTCTCGATCTCCTGACCTCGTGATCCACCCGTCTCGGCCTCCCAAAGTGCTGGGATTACAGGCTTGAGCCACCGCGCCCGGCAAGTGTTCTTATTCTACAAGTTTCTTCCTGATGGTTTTAGCATACCATACCCACTGAATGCACAATGTCTTTCTCAAACTCTTGTTTATGATAGATTTCTCTAAAGAATATTGAAAAATATAATAGCTATGATTTATACAGTGTTACCTATATTTGAGGAACCGACTACCTAACAACCAAGGCAGTACAAACTGTTAAATTCACAAAACAACAGTGGCAATATATGCAGTTAATTACTGATTTTGTATATTAGGAAATTGAGACTCACAGAGAATAAGCAACTGACCCAAGGTCACAGAGTCAGTAGATAGAAAATACTAGAGCTGGAATTTGGGTAGTGGTGAGCTAGTAAAGGTTTAAAAACCATTGAGGGTTGAAGATGGCACCTGGAAGCACATGCTTTGTAGAGTTTGCTGATTTCTATGGTGTAAATGCTCCACTATAGACAATTTTAAGGAGTAAATGCACACAATTACAAAAGCCAGTTCCAGAATGCTACTACAATAGGATGCTGTAGTCTGAATGTTAGTGTCCCTCTCCAATTCATATGTTGAAATCTCAACTGTTAATGTGATAGTATTAAGAAGTGGAGCCTTTAAGAGGTGATTAGGTCACAACAGCAGAGCCCTCATGAATGGGATTAGTGCTGTTATAACAGAGGCCCCAGAAAGACTCTACACTCCTTCCATCATATGAGGTGCCATCTATGAACCAGGAAATGGTTGCTCACCAGACACTGAATCTTCTAGCACCTTGATCATGGGCTTCCCGTCCTCCAGAATTATGAGAAATAAATTTCTACTGTTTATAAGCTACCTGGTTTGTGGTATTTTATTTTAGCATCCCAAACAGACTAAGACATATGGGAAGACATTAACCACTGAGCATCAAAATTTCTTCACTGTAAAGTGAGAATGAGAATAACTTCACTGAAAAAATACTCTTAAGGCTTATAGGAATAACACAATGTGGGAATAACACAATGTGAGAGTGCCTAATACTGTGCCTAGCTCATAGGTGCTCAAAGAATGTTTAGAGTCACAATACTAACAAAATAGCTGCTTTCAACAATAAAACAAGATCATTACTATTCTCCTTAACTAACTCTTGAATGGAATCTACTCTGTATGAGCAACAAGTACCATTTTTACCAAAATATTTCTGTGTGGATCATTCCCTAAAGATATGTCACACTTTAACTCATAGTTATCCAACCTTTCTAAGTCACAGTTCCTACTAAACAAGTATCATGAAAGCTACACTTGAAGTTTGGTAGGATAGAAGCAAAATCTGTTGGCACACTTAGCAGAGTCTAGTACATGGTGCAAGCACAATGTATGGTACTTACAGACTGGTATAATTCACACCCTGAAGCTTTCTTCAAAGCACTGGAGGATGGGGCTGATGCCCTTTTTCCTCCAAGGACACCAAACAAGATAGAGAGATATTATTTACTTACTAGTGGAATACAGTGAACTGACAGAGACTCCACTGACCAGTTGCCCTGAGGGTACACATGTAGTTCCAGGAATTTCATGGGTGCTTGAGATTTAAGCAGAAAAAAAAAAAAAGCTCATACGAGTATATTTTTGCCTCAGAATATAGGATCAGTAAAATAGGTGCATTCTCTGTTCATTTGTAAAAGCTTCAAGTCCATCCTGTACAATCAGCCTATTCTAGAGAGATGTTTCATTAGCAGGCACCAAGGTAGAGTGGTTATGACCACAGGTTCTGTTTCAGGCCTTACTCTTTTACAATCTGTTTGGAAGGAAAATACCTTTTGCCTTTTGTTTTATTCAGACTATGTATTTCAGGGCCATCTTTTCCAATAAATGGAGACTTGTGTTTAGAGTTCGAATTATAAGAATGTACTCTAGAAGAGGACACCAAATAGACGTTTAGTTTATGAGCTTCTCTTTAGCTTTAATCGTTTCCAATAACAACCTGTGCCTCAGAAGGAATCATCCTTGGCATTCTTTTCCATTTACTTACCTGTTTTGTGCAATTGCCAAGTTGCCTGTAAATAAATTCCAATTGTATGTGACACACTTTATGTATCTGCAGTATAAGACCTAAAGTTAAGGCTCAGTATTATGTGCCGCCTTGACATCTGGTGAAATTGAGAGGGTTTCAAATGACCTAACCATGAATTTCCCTCCCTACTCTGCTCTTATCAATCAAGTCCGCAGCCAAATAATGCTTCTCATCAGGTGGACCAGGCACAGCTCCTGCTTATCCCTGAGTAGCAGGTTTTAATTCCCTGCCTGTCCATGGAATTGTTTAAACAAACCAATCAAATCCTCCCAGGGGAAACGGGGCACTCCACCTTTTTAATACCAAATGGCCTGCTGCCAACAGCTCCTGGTTGTCCAAATGCAACCACATTTGACCCTGCTTGGCATGAGGTGTCTTCTTTCCCAGGTTGTGAATATGGGTGAAAATAAACTGTTGTCAAAGTTATTTGTTCCTTATTGAGTGTTATGTGCTTGGCCAACCCCATAACGCAAGGTTGGGAATATTGCCCTCACTGATGGAATAAATAGGACACGATCTTACTGCTGATTATTAAGATCCTGTGACGTAGGTATCTTTATTCCCATTTCAATAATGAGAAAATTAAGGTTCTGAAAATAGTAGATAACTGCCCCCCAATCACATAGCTGAGAAGTTTCCAACCTTGGATTTGAACTCGATCTTTTAATACTTCAAAATCTGTGCTCATGTCTGCCAACATATCTCAACTACTGTTTAAATATTGAGAAAATTCTGTTTATCTTAAATATGCAATGTAATAAACTTATTTTTAAAATGTCATTCTTTTTGAGACTGAGTCTTGCTGTCGCCCAAGCTGGAGTGCAGTGGTGAGATCTTGGCTCACTGCAACCTCTGCCTCCCGGGTTCAAGCTATTCTCCTGCCTCAGCCTCCCAAGTAGCTGGGACTACAGGCACCTGCTATCACACCTGGCTAATTTTTGTATTTTTAGTAGAGACAGTGTTTCACCATGTCGAGCAGGCTGGTCTCAAACTCCTGACCTCAAGTGTTCCACCTGCCTCTGCCTCCCAAAGTGCTGGGATTACAGGTATGAGCCACCACGCCTGGCCAAAGACATCATTTAATTTTATTTACTTATTTGAGATGTAGTTTCATTCTTGTTGCCCAGGCTGAAGTGCAGTGGCACGATCTCGGCTCACAGCAACTTTTGCCTCCCGGGTTCAAGCGATTCTCCTGCCTCAGCCTATCAAGTAGCTAGGATTACAGGTGCCTGCCACCATGCCCAGCTAATTTTTGTATTTTTAATAGAGATGGGGTTTCACCATGTTGGCCAGTCTGGTCTTGAACTCCTGACCTCAGGTGGTCCACACACGAGAACTTCATGAAGCACACACAAGTATCAATAGCTGAATGGTCCAAGCAGAAGAAAGGATATCAGAATTTGAAGACCATCTTACTGAAATAAGACATGCAGACAAGACTAGAGAAAAAAAGAATGAAAAGGAATGAACAAAGCCTCCAAGAAATATGGGACTTCATGAAAAGACCAAACCTATGATTGATTGGAGTAACAGAAGGAGACGGAGAGAATGGAAGCAAGCTGGAAAACACACTTCAGGATATTATCCAGGAGAACTTCCCAAACCTAGCAAGATAGCCCAACATGCAAATTCAGGAAATACAGAAAACACCTTTAACATACATCATGAGAAGATCAACCCCAAGACACATAATCATCAGATTCTCCAAGGTTGAAATGAAGGAAAAACTCTTAAGGGCAACCAGAGAGAAAGGCTAGGTCATCTACAAAGGGAAGCCCATCAGACTAACAGCAAACCTCTCAGCAGTAACTCTAGAAGCCAGAAAAGATTGGGGGTCTTAAAAAAATTTCAACTCAGAATTTCATATCCAGCCAAACTAAGCTTCATAAGCAAAGGAGAAATAAAACCCTTTCCAGACAAGCAAATGCTGAGGGATTTTGTTACCACCAGGCTTTCCCTGAAAGAGCTCCTGAAAGAAGCACTAAATATGGAAAGGAAAAGCCCATACCAGCTACTGCAAAAACACACCAAAATATAAAGACCAATGACACTATTAAGAAACTGCATCAACTAGTGTACAAAATAACCAAACAGCCACATGATTACAGAATCAAATTCACATATAACAATACTAACCATAAATGTAAATGGGCTAAATGCCCTAATTAAAAGACACAGATGGGCAAATTGCATAGAGTCAACACACATCAGTGTGCTGTATTCAGGAGACCTATTTCACTTAGAAAGACACACATATGCTCAAAATAAAGGGATGGAGGAAAATTTGCAAACCAAATGGAAAGAAAAAAAAAATCAAAACAAAACAAAACAAAAACCCTGGGGTTTCAATCCTAGTTTCTGGCAGAACAGACTTTAAACCAGCATAGATCAAAAAAGACAAAGAACGGCATTACATAATGGTAAAAGGAACAATTCAACAAGAAAAGTTAACAATTCTAAGCATATATTCACCCGATACAGGAGCGCCTAGATTCATAAAACAAGTTCTTAGAGACCAACAAAGAGACTTAGATTCCCACTGTATAATAGTGGGAGACTTTAACACCCCACTGTCATATTAGACAGATCTATGAGACAGAAAATTAACAAGGATATTCAGGACTTGAACTCAGCTCTGGGAAAGTGGACCTGGTAGATGTCTACAAAACTCTCTACACTAGATCAACAGAATATACATTCTTCTCAGTGCCACATGGCACTTATTCTAAAATCGACATTCTAAAAACCACATGATTATCTCAATAGATGCAGAAAAGGCCTTTGATAAAATTCAACATTTCTTCATGTTAAAAACTCTCTTGTGCTCGCTTCGGCAGCACATATACTAAAATTGGAACGATACAGAGAAGATTAGCATGGCCCCTGCGCAAGGATGACATGCAAATTCGTGAAGCGTTCCATATTAAAAAAAAAAAAAACTCTCAATAAACTAAGTATTGATGGAACATATCTCAAAATAATAAGAGCTATTTAGGACAAACTCACAGCCAATATCATATTGAATGGGCAAAAGCTGGAAGCATTCCCTCTGAAAACCCATACAAGACAAGGATGCCGTCTCTCACCACTCCTATTCAATATTGTATTGGAAGTTCTGGCAAGGGCAATCAGGCAAGAGAAAGAAATAAAGGGTATTCAGTTAGGAAAAGAGGAAGTCAAGTTGTCTCTGGTTGCAGACGACATGGTTTTACATATATAAAACCCCATCATCTCAGCCTAAAAACTTTTTGAACTGGTAAGCAACTTTAGCAAAGTCTCAGGATACAAAATCAATGTGCAAAAATCACAAGCATTCCTTTACACAAGCAATGGGTGAGCAGAGAGCCAAATCCTGAATGAACTCCTGCTCACAACTGCTACAAAGAGAATAAAACACCTAGGAATACAGCTAACAAGGGATATGAAGGACCTCTTCAAGGAGAACTATAAACCACTGCTCAAGGAAATAAGAGAGGACATAAACAAATGGAAAAACATTCCATCTTCATTGATAGGAAGAAACAATATCATGAAAATGGTCATATTACCCAAAGTAATTTATAGATTCAATGCTATTTCCATCAAGCTACCATTGAAATTCTTCACAGAATTAGAGAAAAGTATTTTAAATTTCATATGGAATCAACAAGGCCCCATATAGCCAAGATGATCCTAAGCAAAAAGAACAAAGCTGGAGACATCACACTGCCTGATGTCAAACTATACTACAAGGCTACAGTAATCAAAACAACATGGTACTGGCACCAAAACAGACATATAGACCAATGGAGCAGAACAGAGATCTCAGAAATAACACCACACATCTACAACCATCTGATCTTTGACAAATCTGACCAAAAAAAGCAATGGGGAAAGGATCTCCTATTCAGTAAATAGTGCTGGGAAAACTGGCTAGCCATATGCAGAAAACTGAATCTGGGCCCCTTCCTTACACATTATACAAAAATTAACTCAAGATGGATTAAAGACTTAAATGTAAAACCCAAAACCATAAAAACCCTAGAAGAAAACCTAGGCAATACCATTCATGACATAGGCATGGGCAAAGACTTCATGACACAAATGACAAAAGCAATTGCAATAAAAGTCAAAATTGACAAATGGGATCTAATTCAACTAAAGAGCTTCTGCACAGCAAAAGAAAATATCACCAGAGTGAACAGGCAACCTGCAGAATGGGAAAAAAATTTTGCAGTCTACCAATCTGACAAAGCTCGAATATCGAGAATTTACAAGGAACTTAAACAAATTTACAAGAAAAAAAAACAACCCCATCAAAAAGTGGGCAAAGGATATGAATAGACACTTCTCCAAAGAAGACATTTATGCAGCCAACAAGGCATGAAAAAAGCTCAACATCACTGATCATCAGAGAAACGCAAATCAAAACCACAACGAGATACCATCTCACACCAACATGACATTTAAGTCATCCCTGACTTAAAATGTCAGGAACAATAGATGCTGGTGACGCTGTGGAGAAATGGGAACGTTTTTACATTGTTGGTGGCAATGTAAATTAGTTCAATCACTGAGGAAGACAGTATGGCAATTCCTCAAGGATTTAGAACCAGAAATACCAGTTGACCCAGCAATTTCATTACTGAGTATGTACTTAAAGGAATATAAATCATTCTACCATGAAGACACATGCACATGTATGCTTATGGAAGTACTATTTACAATAGCAAAGACATGGGACCAACCCAAATGCCCATCAATGATAGACCAGATAACGAAAATGTGGTACCTATACACCATGGAGTACTATGCAGCCATAAAAAGGAATAAGCTCATGTCCTTTGCAGGGACATGGATGAAGCTGTAAGCCATCATCCTCAGCAAAGTAACACAGGAGCAGAAAACCAACCACTGCATGTTCTCACTCATAGTGGGAGTTGAACATTGAGAATACGCGGACACAGAGAGGGGACAACACATACCAGGGCCTGTTAGGAAGTGGAGGGCGAGGGGAGGGAACTTAGAGGATGTGTCAATAGGTGCAGCAAACCACCATGGCACACGTATACTTATGTCACAAACCTGCACGTTCTGAACATGTATCCAGGTTTTTTAAAATAAATTTTAAAAATTAAAAAAAACTAAAAAATAATTTTAAGAAAAGACAGCTGAAAACATAATTCTTCCTCCCTCTCACAAAGGTTGAAAACAAATTTCCCTGTCAAAACGTAACTAAAACATGGATATGGTTCAAGTTAAAAGCTATTCTAAATTAACCAGATAGTTGGCTGGAGAATATGGAGAAAAGTCCCAGAGTAAGGAGCTAGTGGAAAGTCTTAAAAGGAAATTAGATTATAAATTTTGCAGAGCCTATTAGTGAGAAAAGAAAAGGTAATAAATTCTAACTATTGGGATAATAACCCAAGTTGGGGGCTGGCTATGCAAGTCTTATGCACACTTAAAATAATCATGGGATTGAATCTTTGATCTGGGAATAGAGTTTATCACAATATTTGTTTATTATCCTTATAATCCCTATAGGGTCTGTAGTAACATCACACCTTTCATTCCTGATATTGGCATTTGGTGTCTTCTCTATTTTGTTATTGGTGAGTGTGGCCAGAGGTTTATCCATTTTATTTATCAAAGACCCAGCTTTTAGCCAGGCATGGTAGTGTCCCTATATTCCCACCTACTTGGGTGGCTGAGGCAGGAGGATCACTTGAGCCCAAGAATTCAGTGCTATAGTGCTCTATGATCTCACCTGTGAATAGCCTTTGCATTCCAGCCTGGGCAACATAGCAGGAAAAAAAAAAGAACTAGCTTTTGGTCGTATTGATTATCAATCAATTATAATAATTTCTGCTCTTTACTATTTCCTCCCTCCTGCCTTCTTTGGGTTAATTTTGTTTCTTTTTTTTTTAATAGTTTCTAGGTATAATTTACTTACCATAACACTCACCAATTTTAAGTGTCCAATCAATGATTTTTAGTAAATTTACAAAGTTGTGCAAGTGTCATCAAAATCCAATTTTAGAACATTTCCAACCCTCCCCCCTCATTGCAGTCAATCTCCATTTCTACCTCTAGCCCCAGATAATCACTGAAATTTACAAATTTTCATTGATCAATTTGCCCTTTAAGGCCCATGCATACAAATTAAATAATACACTGTGTAATCTTCTGTGTCTGGCTTCTTTCATTAACATAATGTTTATGAGGTTCGCCTATGTCGTAGCATGTATTGGTCCTTAGTTTGTTTTATTGCTCAATAGCATTTTGTATGACTATGCTCTGTGTTGTTTATATATTTAGATTTATAGACATTTGGGCTATTTTCAGGTTTTAGCTATTAAGAATAATGCTGCTACATACCTTCATGAACGGGTTTAGGAAACATATGTTTTCATTTATCTTGACTAAATTTCTGGGAGTACAGTTATATGGTAAATTTATGTTTAGCCATTTAAGAAACTGCCAAACTGTTTTTCCAAAGTGGCTCCAGCATTTTACATTCCCACTCACAATGCCTAAGGGTTCCAGTTTCTCCACATGCTTATAAACACTCCTTATTGTTTGTCACTTTGATTACAGTCATTCTAGTGGTGTGAAGTGGTTTAGATTTGCATTTCCCTACTAAATAAAGATGAGCTTCTTTTATATGCTTTTTGGATATAGTATTTGTACGTCTTCACTGTTAAAATTTTATTACAGTCTTTTGATCATTTTTAATTGCTTTATTTGACCTTTGGCTATTTAGTTATAAGAAATTTTATATGTTTGGGATACAAACTCTTATTCGATATAGTTTGCATGTATTTTCACTAGTATGGGACTTGTCTCTTCTTTTTTCTTCATGGTCTTTTGATGTTTGGAAGTATGGGGTAGATGAAGCACAATGTATCATTTTACTCTTTTGTAGATTGCGTTTTTAGTGTTGTATGCAAGATAGCTTTACCTAACCTTAGGTCATGAAGATTTGATTCTACGTTTTCTTCTAAAAGCATTATAGTTTTAGCTATTACATTTAGAGATACAATCTGTCTGTGAGTTAATTTTTTGTGTAGTGTGAGGTGAATGTCTAAAGTGGTCTTTTTCCAAGTGCATGTTCAACTGTCCAGTACTATTTGTTGAGAAGGCTACTCTTTACCCCAGTGAATTGCTTTGGCTTCTTTGTTTAAAAAAAATTAATCATAAATATAAGGGGTTATTTCTGAACTTTCAAATATATTCCATTGAACTGTATGTCTGTCTTTATGCCAGCTAATGCAGTGTTTTGATTACTATAGATGTACACAAGTTTTAAAACTGAGTAGTAGACATCCTCCAACAATTTTTTCTTTTTAAAGATTGATTTGTCAATTCTAGATATTTTGCTTTCCATATTTTTAATTGGATAGCTACTTTCAACAAAAAGTCCTGCTGGAATTTTGATGGGGGTTGTGTTGAATCTGTAGACCAATTTGGGGAAAATTGCCTAACAGCATCGTATCTTGGAATCCATGAATATAGAAAGTCTTTCTAATAATTTATATCTTCTTTAATTCCTCTCAGCAATGTTTTACTATGTTCAATGTGCAAGTCTTGCACTTCTTTTGGTAAATTTAGTCCTAAATGTTTTTCTCTTATGCTGTTGTGAATGGCCTTCTTTTCCAAAAACTCATTTTTGGTTGTTCATTCATAATATATAGATATACAACTGATCTTTTATCCTGCAACTTTGCTAAATGTAGCTATTAGTTCTAATATTTCTGTGTGTGTGTCTTAGCATTTTCTTCATCAAGATTATGTTGTCCAAAAGCCAAAATTGACAAATGGGATCTAATTAAACTAAAGAGCTTCTGCACAGCCAAAGAAACTACCATCAGAGTGAACAGGCAACCTACAGAATGGGAGAAAATTTTTGCAATCTACTCATCTGACAAAGGGCTAATATCCAGAACCTACAAAGAACTCAATCAAATTTAGGAGAAAAAAACAAACAACCCCATCAAAAAGTGGGCAAAGGATATAAACAGACACTTCTCAAAAGAAGACATGCATAGAGCCAACAGATACATGAAAAAATGCTCATCATCACTGGCCATCAGAGAAATGCAAATCAAAACCACAATGAGATACCATCTCACACCAGTTAGAATGGAAATCATTAAGAAGTCAGGAAACAACAGGTGCTGGAGAGGATGTGGAGAAATAGGGACACTTTTACACTGTTGGTGGGATTGTAAACTGGTTCAACCATTGTGGAAAACAGTATGGCGATTCCCCAAGGATCTAGAACTAGAAATACTATATGACCCAGCCATCCCATTACTGGGTATATACCCAAAGGATTATAAATCATGCTGCTATAAAGACACATGCACACGTATGTTTATTGCGGCACTATTCACAATAGCAGAGACTTGGAATCAACCCAAATGTCCATCAGTGACAGACTAGATTAAGAAAATGTGGCACATATCCACCATGGAATACTATGCAGCCATAAAAAAGGATGAGTTCATGTCCTTTGTAGGGACATGGATGCAGCTGGAAACCATCGTTCTCAGCAAACTATCGCAAGACCAGAAAACCAAACACCGCATGTTCTCACTCATAGGTGGGAATTGATCAATGAGATCACTTGGACTCGGGAAGGGGAACATCACACACCGGGGCCTATTATGGGGAGGGGGGAGTGGGGAGGGATGGCATTGGGAGTTATACCTGATGTAAATGATGAGTTGATGGGTGCTGACGAGTTGATGGGTGCAGCACACCAACATGGCACAAGTATACATATGTAACAAACCTGCACGTTGTGCTCATGTACCCTAGAATTTAAAGTATAATAATAAAAAAAAAAGATTATGTTGTCAACAAATAAAGTCAGTTTAACATCTTCCTTTGTAATCCAGATACCCTTTATTTACTTTTCCTGCCTTCTTTCACTGGATAGCACCTCCAATACAATGTGGAATAGAATTGGTGAGAGCAGCTATTCTTGTCTTGTACCTGATCATTGAGGGAAACCATTCAGATTTTTACCATTAATTATGATGTTAACAGTAGGTTTTTCATAGATGCTCTTTATCAAGTTGAAAAACATCCTTTTTGTTACTATTTTATTCAGAGTGTTTCTTATGAATGAATATTGGATTTTTGTCAAATGCTTTTTGTGTATCTATCAAGATATTCATGTAGATTTTGTTCTTTATTGATATAATGTATTATATTAATTAATATTTTAATGATAAACCAACCTTACATCCCTGGTACAAATCTCAGTTGTTCATGGCACGTAATCCTTTTTAGATATTGCTGGATTTCACTTACTAATGGTTTTTTTATTTACTTTTAAATCTATATTCATAAGAAGTATTTGTCTGTTGTTTTCTTGTAATGTATTTCTCTGGTTTTGGTGTCAGGGTAATGTTGACCTCATAGAATCAGTTGAGAAGTGTTTCCTCTTCTATTTTCCAAAAGATTATGTAAAAAAATCTTTACTTATTTAAATGTTTGGTAGAATTAAGCAGTGAAACTACCTGGTCCTGAGCTTTTCTTTGTGGAAAGGTATTTTAATTACTACTTTCTTTGATTTCTTCACTTGTTTTTTCTGATTTTCTATTTCTCTCTCTCTCTCTCTCTCTCTCTCTCTCTCTCTCTCTCTCTCTCTCTCTCTCTCGATGGCATCTCCCTCTGTCACCCAGGGTGGAGTGCAGTGCAGTTGTGCGATCTCAGCTCACTGCACCCTCTGCCTCCAGGGTTCAAGTGATTCTTCTGCCGCCTCAGCCTCTGAGTAGCTGGGACTACAGGCACGCACCACCTCGCTCAGTTATTTTTTGTGTTTTTAGTAGAGACAGGATTTCACCACGTTGACCAGGCTGGTCTTGAACTCCTGCCCTTGTGATCTGCCCACCTTGGCCTCCCAAACTGTTGAGATTACAGGCGTAAGCCACCGTGCCCGGCCTATTTTCTACTTCTTTCTAAGTCACTTTCAGCAATTTGTGTCTTCCTAGGAATGTGTCCATTTCATACATTTTAAATTTGTTGCCATAAAGATTATCATAGTAGCCTCTGTAATCCTTTAATTTCTCAAAGGTCAATATTGATGTCCCCACTTCCATTTCTGATTCTGGTCGTTTGCATCTCTTCCCTTTATTTCTTGGTCAATCCAGCTAAAAGATTGTTAATTTTAAAAAATATTTTCAGAGAAGAAACACTGATTTTTTGTTATGGCTTTTTTCTTCTAATTCATTTATTTCCAGTTTAATCTTTGCTATTTCCTTTTTTTACTTGTTTTGCATTAAATTTACTCTTGCTTTTTCTAGTTTACTTAGTTGAAAGCTTCGATTACTGATTCGCCCAGGCTGGAGTGTAGTGGCGCCATCTCGGCTCACTGCAACCTCCAGCTCCCAGGTTCAAGTGATTCTCCTGCCTCTGCCTCCTGAGTAGCTGGGATTACAGGCGCTAGTCACCACACCTGGCTAATTTTTATATTAAAAATTAATACAAATTTTTAATAGTGGAGATGGGGTTTTACCATGTTGGCCAGGCTAGTCTTGAACTCCTGACCTCAAGTGATTCACCTGCCTCCTAAAGTGCTGAGATTACAGGTGTGAGCCACTGCACCTGGCCTGTGCATTTGGTTCGATACATTTTTATGATGTGTGTAGATTCATAAGTTCATGTATTTACTGTCAGAGTCAAGATACAGAACAGATCCCAGCAGTGCCCTTTCATAACCACACCAACCTCCTCCCCATCCCTGCCTCAGCCCTAAGCCTTAGCAACTACAAATCTGTCCTCCACATCTGTAATCTTTCATTTCATGAATGTTATATAAATTGAAACCTACACTATGTGATCTTTTGGGATTAACTTTTTACATTCAGCATAATTCCCAAGTAATTGTGTCTATCAGTAGTATACTCATTTTTATTGTTAAATTTTATTTCATGGTTTGGCTAACTTAGTTTGTTAAACCATTCGCACACTGGAGTATGACTGGGTTATTTTCAGTTTAGAGCTATTATGAATAAAATTTCTATGAACAATCATGTAGAGGCTTTTATGTGAACATTCTTCCATTTCTCTGGCATATGCCTAATAGTGAAATTGCTGGATTATTTAGTAATTGGCTGTTTAGTTTTATAAGAAGCTGAGTTTTCCAGAATGGTTGTATGATTTAACAACTCTACCCGTCATCTATCTTTGATCCGTGTTTCTCTGCATCTTTGCCAATATTTGGGGTTATTTTTCATTTTAGCCATTCTCATAGGTATAAAATATTATTATATTGTGGTTTTAACTTGTATTTCCCTAATGAGCAACCATGTTTAACATATTTTCATCGCTTGTTTGCCATTCTGTATATCCTCTTCAGTGAAATATCTGTTCAGTTTTTAACATTTTCAAATTTGACTGTTTACTCTTATACTGCTGGGTTTTGAGAGTTCTTTATATTTTCTGAATTTTAGTCATTTGTCAGATTTGTTGTTTGCATACACTTTCTCCTATGTTTTAATGTTCTTTATATGTCTGATAATTTTTCTTGTTCTGAAATTTGCTTTGTCTGATATTATTGTAGCCACTCCAGCTTTCTTTTGATTAGATTTTGCATAGTGTATGTTCTTTATCCTCTATTTTTAACCTATCCACACTATGCTATTTAAAGAGGATTTCTGGTAAATAGAGAACAGTTGAGTTTTCTTTACCTAAACTAACATATATTTTTAATTGGTGTATTTTGACCACTTACATTTATTACAGTTACTGATATGTTGGATTTGGCTCCACTGCTTTATTGTGTGCTTCTTGTTACTGTTTTCCCCCCATTTATTTGTTTTTCTGTTCATCTTTTTCTTTCTCATTTTAGATTATTTGAATATTTTAATATGTTATTCTATTTATCTCTTTGCTTTGTAACTGTCTCTCTGTATTAGATTTTAAGTAGTTATTCTAGGGGTTTTATATATATACATATATATACACATATATACATATATACTTTACTTTTAAAATCTACTTTAGTTAATGCTATACCTTTTCAAGTAAAATCATCCCTTTTATGGTATAGTTGTCATATGCATTATATCTACAGACTTTAATAATCCCATCAGTCAATGTTACAAGTTTTTCTTTCTACAGTCAAACATATGTTTAAACTTAAGAGAAAAAAATAGTCTATTTATCCAGACATTTACCATTTCTTTTTATTTTTCTTCATGCTGATGTTCAGTTTCCCTCTCTTACCATGTTCCTTCAGTCTAAAAATCTTCCTTTAACATTTACTTTAGCCTAGACTTTTCAGCAACAAACTCTATTAGTATTCCTTTCATCTGAGAATGTTACTGTTTCATTGTCATTACTTAAGTATATATATATATATATATATATATATATATATATATATATATTTTTTTTTTTTTTTTTTTTTTTTTTTTTTTTTTTTTGCTGCACATAGAATTCCAGATTGACAGTTATTTTCTTTTTCATTTTTTTTCAACTTTTATTTTGAGTTCCAGGGTACATGTGCAGGATGTGCAGGTTTGTTACATAGGTAAACATGTGCCATGATGGTTTGCTGCACCTATCAAGCCATCACCTAGGTATTAAGTCCAGCATCCATTAGCTATTCTTCCTGATGCTGTCCCTCCCCCCAACCCCCGACAGGCCCCAGCGTGTGTTGTTCTCCTCCATGTGTCCATATGTTCTCATCATTCAGCTGTCACTTATAAGTGAGAACATGCAGTGTTTGGTTTTCTGTTCCTATGTTAGTTTGCTGAGGATAACAGCTTCCAGCTGCATCTATGTCCCTGCAAAGGACATGATACAGTTCATTTTTATGGCTACATGGTATTCTATGGCGTCTATGTACCACATTTTCTTTATCTAGTCTATCATTATGGGCATTTGGGTTGATTCCATGTTTTGCTATTGTGAATAGTGCTGCAATGAACATACATGTACATGAATCGTTATAATAGAATGATTTATATACCTTTGGGTATATACCAAAGGGATTGCTGGTCAAATGAACTTCTGCTTCTAGATCTCTGAGGAACTAACACACTGTCTTCTACAATGGTTGAACTAATTTACACTCCCAATAACAGTGTAAAAGCATTCCTTTTTCTCGCCAGCATCTGTTGTTTGTTGACTTTTTAATAATCACCATTCTGACCAATGTAAGATGGTATCTCATTGTGATTTTGATTTGAATTTCTCTAGTGATCAGTGATGTTGAGCTTTTTTTCATACGTTTGTTGGCTGCATGAATGTCTTGTTTTGAGAAGCGTCTTTTCATGTCTTTTGCCCACTTTTTAGTGGGATTGTTTGGTTTTTCTTGTTGTAAATTTGTTTAAGTTCCCTGTAGACTCTGAATATTAGACCTGTGTCAGATGAATAGCTTGCAAAAATTTTCTCCCTTTCTGTAGGTTGTCTGTTCACGCTGTTGATAGATTCTTTTGCTGTGCAGAAACTCTAGTTAAATTAGATCCCGTTTGTCAATTTTTACTTTTGTTGCAATTACTTTGGGCATTTTCATCAAGAAATCTTTGCCTTTGCCTATGTCCTGAATGACGTTGTCTAGGTTTTCTTCTAGGGTTTTTATAGTTTTGGGTTTCACATTTAAGTCTTTTATCCATCTTGATTTTTGTACAAGGTGTAAGGAAGGGGTTCAGTTTCAACTTTCTGCATATGGCTAGACAGTTCTCTCAGGACCATTTATTAAACAGAGAATCCTTTCCCCACTGCTTGTTTTTCAGATTGACAGTTATTTTCTTTCAGCACTTTAAAGATGCTGCTCCACCACCTTCTGGCCTCCATGGTTTCTAAAGTGTAGCACACAGCTATTTGAATCATTTCCCCCTTGTATGCATTGTATTACTTTTTACTGGCCATTTTCAAGGTTTTTCTCTATCTTTGGTTTTTAGAAGTTTGATTATGATTTTTCTGGGCATAATTTGCTTTGAGTTTACAATTTTTGAGATTAGCTGAGCCTCTTGAATCTGTAATTTTGTCTTTCCCCTAATTCAAGAAGTTTCAGCAATTATTTCTTCAAATATATTTTCTACACCAATATCTTTTTTCTCTCCTTTTAGGAGTGCAATGAATATGACAATTTCTGAGTTGCTGCTTATTTTATATCAATCTTTTTACTCTGTGTTCGTGTGATTGCATAATTTCTATTTATCTAATTTTAAGTCACTGGCCCTGTATTTATCATTGCCCTTTCTTCCATTGAGCTCATCCAGTGAATTTTAGAATTTCACATACTGTGTGTTTCATTTATAAAATTTCTATTTGGCTTTTTTAAAAATTATATTTCTCTGCTCAGTATTTCTTTTTTTTTTTTTTTTTTTTTTTTTTGAGACGGAGTCTCGCTCTGTCACCCAGGCTGGAGTGCTGTGGCCAGATCTCAGCTCACTGCTGCAAGCTCCGCCTCCCGGGTTCACGCCATTCTCCTGCCTCAGCCTCCCGGGTAGCTGGGACTACAGGCGCCGCCACCTCGCCCGGCTAGTTTTTCGTAGTTTTTAGTAGAGACGGGGTTTCACCGTGTTAGCCAGGATGGTCTCGATCTCCTGACCTCGTGATCCGCCCGTCTCGGCCTCCCAAAGTGCTGGGATTACAGGCTTGAGCCACCGCGCCCGGCCAGCTCAGTATTTCTATCTTTCATTTCAGCAGCATTTATCCTTACTATACCTTTGCCCCATGGAACATGGCCATAATGATTTTACAGTTTTTTAAAAATATTTGGCAATTCCCAGATGACAAATCTGAGTCATCCTGGGGTTGGCATATGTTGCCTTTTTTTACACTGTTTTTTCAAATTTTCCTGATTCTTGATATTTAGTATAAGTTTAGGTTATATTCTTGGCATTTTACATATTATCTTGTTAGAATCTGGGTCCTATTAATATCCTCTGGAGAATGCTGAATTTTTTTTGGTTGGACTTAGCTAGACCAACCTGGTTAGATTCAGACTAAATGTTCTGTCTCACTTTCTTTGAATTATTATTCCATTTTCAGTTCAGTTTGCAAAGAAATTGCTATTCTGCTTTGACTGTCCCATAGACACACCTCTCATATTTAGTTTGAGACTTGAGTGGCGCTTTATGTAATAGAAACTTCAAAATACTTTACTATGCTGCTTTGGGTAAATTCTGTGAATGCACAGCTTAACAGAAAGCCTGAAATTTATACATATTCCTTCACAGCGTTAGGAAATTCCCCTCTCAAGCTCTTTCCTCTTTAAGATTCTCCCTCTCTGGCCAGGCGCGGTGGCTCACACCTGTAATCCCAGTATGTTGGGAGGCTGAGGCGGGTGGATCATGAGGTCAGGAGTTCGAGACCAGACTGACCAACATGGTGAAACCTCGTCTCGACTAAAAATACAAAAATTAGCTGGATGTGGTGGCACACACCTGTAATCCCAGCTACTCAGGAAGCTGAGGCAGGAGAATCGCTTGAACCCAGGAGGCGGAGGTTGCAGTGAGCCGAGATTGCACTACTGCACTCCAGCCTGGGTGACAGAACAAGACTCCATCTCAAAAGAAAAAAAAAAATTCCCTCTCCATATTCTCTGGTTTCCAGGAGCTCCTTTTGTCAATCCTCTGTCCAGAAAGATAAGATTTCTTTTGGATTTTTAATCACTCATGACACTAGAGGTGAACTCGGCGGTTCTAAGTTCTCTCTAGCTGTGAATGGCACAGGACTTTCAGGTAAAACATCCACCTCCTCTTTCCCAGGTAACAGCTGTTTCTGGGGAGCTCTCTTTCTGAGGGATGTACCCCATTCGATGAGCAGGACACATGGAACAGCTCTGGTTCCCAAGTGTTTCAACTCTGTCAGATACTCAATTCTCTCTTATAGTGTCTCTCATTTATTGATCAGGCTGCAAACTCCATCTTTATCAATGGAAATTTGGAAAGATAAAACCCAATGTTGTTGGTTTCAGAGATCTTCTTAGCTTTAATGAAGAATACATTGCAGAGATGCTATGCCCTGTGAGGTGCTTGTATTTTTCAGCAAAAATTGTATTGGAGGTAGATGATTATCTCAGGAATAAATATATCTATTAATGTATCTCAGCAACTCTAACACAATTAAATTATTGTTATTACTCAAACCTGAATCTTTATATACATACAGTGAAATGGAAAATGGTCCATTGCACTCAAATTAACTACATGACAAAAAATGGTGCTTAGCAGCATAATGAAATATTTCCCACTTTTAAATAATTTAAAAAATATATATTTAACTTTCCCAATATTAAAAGCTAATTTGAAAAATAATCTCCTTATACAAGTCTATAGCAGATGGCTCCTCCTCCTTCCTGTGATTCTTTTGGGGACAACATGACTTCTTTCCCAATATCTAAGTCCTTGAGCTAGAATTTTAAAACAATTTTAAGCATTGTGACATCTCCCCACCCTCCATTCTTCACAATAGCTTCCTTGAGAATAATGCTGATGGCCACTACTTTTTGATACATTGCATTTAAAATCTTTATCTCTTTCTCTTTTACTGGAACAAAGTCATGAAAGCTTGCTTTCTAAACAAAATAATCTCTTGTATCCAAAGGGAAAAATGCAAACCGAAATCAGTAGTTAGGCATAAAATGTACTTTTAAAGAACAATGTTGACCGGGGGTGGTGGCTCATGCCTGTAATCCCAGCACTTTGGGAGGCTGAGTTGGGCGAATCACCTGAGGTCAGTTCAAGACCAGCCTGGCCAACATGGGGAAACCTTGTCCCTACTAAAACTACAAAAATTGGCCGGGAGTGGTGGTGGGCACCTGTAATCCCAGCTACTCGGGAGGCTGAGACAGGAGAATCACTTGAACTCAGGAGGCAGAGGCTGCAGTGAGCCGAGATTGCGCCACTGCACTCCAGCCTGGGCGACAGAGCAAGACTCTGTCTCAAAAAAAAAAAAAAAAAGAAAGAAAAAGAAAAAGAAAAAGAAAAAAAAAGAACAATGTTGTCCTGTTCCCCAGTACCTACTCCACTTTACTAAAGTTGGAATCCAAGGTTCACTACTTTTCTAAATATTATACTGGAGTGTGGAAATGTTATTGAAATAATGTGTAGCTACCAGACAGATCCAGGCCAGAAACCCAGAAATAATTTTTTAAAATTTAACCATGTGCATTCATTTGAGGCAGACTAGATGGACACACATAAGTATGCACACACACATACACATGGTACAGTAAGAGGGTGTCATAAAACTTCAAGGTACAGTAAGAGGGTCTCATAAAAATTCAACGCTGGAAATAGTTGTTTCCAATCTGGAAAGCACGTGCCAAGCAAACAGGGATGTCTGAAACCTTTGAACACTGATTTTAAACCAACTGACTCTGAATTGACTTACACAGAAACATTGATACAAACACTTATTGAACACTTAAGATATGCCAGCACTATTTGAAGTATTTGTTATGCACTGACTTAGTTCTGACAGCAATCTTTTTTTTTTTCTTTTTTTTTTTTTTTTTTTCTGAGACGGAGTCTCACTCTCGCCCGGGCTGGAGTGCAATGGTGTGATTTCGGCTCACTGCAACCTCTGCCTCCCGGGTTCAAGCAATTCTCCTGCCTAACGCTCCAAGTAGCTGGGATTACAGGCGCATGCACCACCACGCCCGGCTAATTTTTGTATTTTTAGTAGAGACGGGGTTTCGCCACGTTGGCCAGGCTGGTCTCTAACCCCGACCTCAAGTGATCCGCCCCCCTCGGCCTCCCAAAGTACTGGTATTACAGGCGTGAGTCACCGTGCCCAGCCTCTCACAGCAACCTTATGGTAAAAGAAAGACTTCAGCTGAATTCAACTTAAAGGAGTTTAATTGAGCAATGAATGATTCGCGAATCAGGCAGTCCCCAGAATCACAGCAGATTCAGAGAGACTCCAGTGCAGCCACATGGTGTAAGAAGATTTATAGCAAAAAAAAAGGGAAGTGTCATACAGAAATCGGAAGTGAAGTACCAAAACAAGTGGATTGGTTACAGCTCCGCGTTTGCTTAATTGAACACAATTTGAACACTTAGCAGTCTATGAGCAGTTGACTTATGGCTATTGGGATTGGCCAAGACTCAGCTATTGTTACAGGGCATAATCCTAAATTAGGTTTTCAATCTTGTCTACCTATTAAGTTAGGTTACAGTTTGTCCACAAGGACTCAAATATAGAAGTACGGAGTCCTTCTCAGGCCATATTTAGTTCGCTTCAACACTTATAATGCAAGTACTATTATTTTCTCAATATCACACTTGAGGAAACCAAGGGACCTCAGTCAACTTAAACAGCTACTAAATGGTGGTGCTGAGATTTGAATCCAGGCATAGGTCTGGCCCTAGTACCCATTATTTTAACCCAGCACAGTACACTATTGCCTCTCCATTTGTGAAAAGAAAAAAAAAAAAGACAGAAAGTCATATTTTATACAGAAATAGAGATAGGATTTTAAAAACATGCCCCAGAAAACCTTACACAACACTTTCTGCTATTAAACCGTTCTCTTTCCTTCCCCTTCTCTCTCCTTCCCTTTTCCCTCTCCAGTCCCTCAAATCCTTGCTATGGAATATCACGCACTCCTAAATCCAGCTGCTCCTTTGACATTCTTTGGCCACAACATTAAAATAAATGGCCACCCTAGGAGAGATGGGGTTAAAACCACAGAGAAGAGTCTTCTTGACATGCTAGAGTGGCTGCAGTTGTAGGAGGCTTTCTGGAAAATGGAGGTGATTTTCCAGAGAGTGGAGGTTCATTTTTCTGGAAACAAAATGTCACGGTTGTCAGGTTACTAATAAAGGGACTATTAGGAAAATTGGGTCCCAAATTTATTCTTAAGGCAAGTAGGGGTGCAGGACGTGAAAGGAAGGTAGGTTTCCCTGTATGCTGGGTGTAATGGCCTAATTATTTCTACTACATGCAAAATAAATCACTGCTTCTTGGAATCCTCAAAACACCCGGGCCCTGGGCACTGAACAGTGTGTGCACGGAAAAGGGCTGTCCCCCTTAGAGTGATGATTGGTAATGATAGGTGATTCATGAAAAAAAAAAAAAAGTACAGGAGGTTACAGGGCAGAGGATGGCAAAGGGACAGGTTGGAGAATCTGTTTTTTTAAAAAAAATTATCTGGTTGGTGGTCAAGGACTGGAGGTGGAGAAGAGTGGAGGGGTTGAAGAGGATTGACTTCTCTGTGAAAAGGGTTTTATAGGTTATTTCTAGTATAGCACACTCCTGTGGGAATAAATCTTCATTTAAATTTTTGTGAAATTCTAAAAATAGTTTCTAACATTCACTTGGTAAAGAATTCAGTAACTTTCCAAGTGAATAAGTATATCGATCAATAGATTCCCAATCCATTTTTGCCTAAATGGTAGCACACTGTACAAACTATTCTGTACCTTGCTCTTCTGAATTAGCACTGTAACCATAGACAACCAGAAAAAAACCTAAGTATTTATCAAAGTGTGCAATGGTTAAAAGAATTATTCTATATCCATGAAATTGAGTATCATGGAGATATTAGAAATGGTGATGCAACCATATATTGACGTTAAAATTATATTCATCTTCTAAGGTCAAATGAGAAAAGCAGCTTTTGAAATAGAGATGTGTGTGTGTACATGCAAATGCATAGTTAGAAGTTTAGAAAGATATATAAACACACAAAAATTATTGACTGAACATCTCTGAATGATGATATTACAGATGATACGTTTCCCTATTTTATGTGCGTGTTGTAATGTTTGGGATTTGCTACCATTTGATTAATTCCACATTAAATTTTTTTTTTTTTTTTTTTTTTTGAGACAGAGTCTCGCTCTGTCACCCAGGCTGGAGTGCAGTGGTGCGATCTAGGCTCACTGCAAACTCAGCCTCCCGGGTTCACACCATTCTCCTGCCTCAGCCTCCTGAGTAGCTGGGACTACAGGCACCTGCCACCACGTCCGGCTATTTTTTTGTATTTTTAGTAGAGACGGGGTTTCACCATGTTAGCCAGGATGGTCTCAATCTCCTGACCTCATGATCCGCCCATCTCGGCCTCCCAAAGTGCTGGGATTACAGGCGTGAGCCACCGCGTGCGGCCACATATTTAATTTTTTAATTATGTAATACTTTCACAGAATTTTTAAAAATCAGCAAATAACAAAAGGTATAGATTAAAAAGTCCCCATCCTGCCCCAGGATCTTGCATCCCTAGCTCCCTAGTTCCTATTCCTAGATTAGGAAATTCAACATTCAAATGAATAAAGCAAGTTTCTCATGATAGTGTGTATATGGAGAGGCAGGGATGCTGTATTAGCAAATAAGCTTAATATATTATTGTCGGAGCTAGGAGAGAAATCTGTTCTTCATGTGAATCAAGCTTTCTCTGACTTGTTCAGGGCCTCAGATATACTGTTCCCACTAACTGGAAAACTTGCCCTCCCCTTTCCACCTTGCTGTCTTTTTAATGTCCCTTCAAGTCTCAGCTGATAAATCTCTTCCTCCAAGAGGCCACCGTAAACTAGCAGGGATTTCCATCCTGTGCTATCTCAAAGCACTCTGTATTTCTTGTATCTCAGAGAGCACATATACCCTTTGCTGTAGCTTCTTTTTTCTTTTCTGTCTCTTAGCAAACAGCACAAACCTAGCATGAAGCTTGTTCATTTTTGCATCTTAGAATCTAACATGATGCCCAGCCAGCAGGTTTGGGAAAATCTATCTCATTTGGGTCACAAAGACCAATACGAAAACTTTGTTCCCATCATTTCCTCATCATCCAACATAGATTAGAGCTATTTGAAAGGCACAAATAAAGGAGTTGACTTTTTAGTGGATGGAAAATGGTAAAAGTTTATTACTAATATCTGAAGTGGACTAAGATGTTACTCAGGGTTAAAAAATGTATTTAGAAATAGAATTTGAGGGCAGGAGACTTCTAGAAATGGTTTCCTTACTCTTAAAAAGAGACATAAAGGGTTGGGAGCGGTGGCTCACACCTGTAATGCCAGCACTTTGGGAGGCTGAGGCGAGCAGATCACGAGGTCAGGAGTTCAAGACCTGCCTGGCCAAGATGGTGAAGCCCCATCTCTACTAAAAATACAAAAATTAGCTGGGCACAGTGGCAGGTGCCTGTAATCCCAGCTACTCGGGAGGCTAAGGCAAGAGAATTGCTTGAACCCGGGAGGTGGAGCTTGCAGTGAGCCGAGATCGTGCCACTGCCCTCTAGCCTAGGCAACAGAGCAAGACTCCGTCTCAAAAAAAAAAAAAAAAAAAAAAAAAAAAAAAAGACCTACAGGAGAAAACAACCTTTTTCTTTTCTTTTTCTAATTAAGAAAGCACATTGATTTTTCTGTTACTCAAGGTTTAATCAAATAAACAAAACCAGCAGGAGATACACATATATACACACATACACATTCAAGGGACTGGCTTACATAATTGTGGGGGCTGGCTATGTAAGTCCGAAGTCCATAGAATAGCCAGTCAGGAAGTAAAGATCATGAGTAGGCTAGAGCCTCCTCAGGTATGGGATGAAGGTGGTTTCTACAGGTACAAGTGTCTCTTTTCCCAAAGAAGGCCTAAGCCCCTTTTTAAGGCCTTCTAACTGATTAAGTCAGGCCCACCCAGGACAATTCCTCTAACTCAAAGTCAACTGATTAGGGTATTCTAGTACATCTGGAAAATTCCTTTGCAGCAGAAGCTATATTCATGTTTAAATAACTGGGAGTAGTGTGTATACCATAGAATGGCTGCTACTTCCCTTCCATCTTCTAATTCATACAAGAGATTATCTCTAGTCGTCCACTTATCAAGAAACATTATAGAAAGTTAATTCTGGGGAATATAATTTTGCCTACCCAAGTTGACACACCACAGTGTGTTATTATATCCTCCACAGAATGCACCATCCAGGACTTTTCCCAGAACTTGATGAGAGGTAGACTTGTTTTGGGAGATGAGCAAAGGAATTATGAAAGTTTATTTCTTCTTTGTTTTAGGCAACATTCTTTTTATACTGGAAGCAGTTGTGCCTAGAATTGATGCCTGGAAGTCTTATTGCAAAGAAAACATTCTAACCGAAGAATCTTTTGATGTCAGAGGGCTCATTTCCTGGAACTCCTGCAGACAGAAATCTTCTGACTTCAGGAAACCCAGACACGTTGAAGAGAAGTCAGCCAAGATGCGGGCTTCCCAAATAACCTATCCAGAATAGTACCGTTTCTTCCAATACCCACTGGAGGTCACAACTTCACTGCTGATATCATCAGCCATTGTCCAGTGGGAATAGAAGTGAATCCTTTACAGCCTATTTTAAGTCCTCATAGCACAAAGTACATCAATATAAAATAGGTCCAGGACTTAGTTGTGTGGTCAAAAGGGATAAGATAGAAAGGACAACGATCCTTCTTCCATGATCTATATCATCACATCCTGACCTGTGACTGGACTAGAACCCCAGTGGCTCCCCCCATACTGATGTGAATGGCTCTTGTTGAAGCATGGCAGGTATGCTTGGGTGCCCAAGATTCCTGTCCAGGAAGAGCAGTAAGAGCAGTGTTAAACCTAGGGCCTTGTTGCAATTGGATTGATTGAACCCAAGCTGTAGCAGCGATAGTTTATTTATGTCCACTTACAAACTCTTGGCATTCAGAGAAAATGCAGGATTTCACTGCTCCTGGAGGGTGAGTTTGGAAATCTGCAATTGCACTATTTTTAGGCAGAACAGAGGAGGTTCTGTTTATTTTTGGTTAATTACTAATATTTTATATTGCCTCTACAGCCCCTCCCCCATCCATTTCCTCAGACATGGAAATTTTGCTGTCTCTGAACCCCTTCTGTGGGCACTGTAATACCAAAAGCCAGCACTAAAAAACAGGGATGTTCCTTAGAATGCAGCAGGAAAAGAAAACAATTTCTTTCCCATATCTCGAAAGGAGACATATATTAGTTTTATCATATAGTGGTAATCAGCTATAGCACCTCTGCTATTTTTCAGATTTTTAAGAATTTTACAACTATTTGTTTTTCATTGTATTTATTTTTAGTTATATTCTATGACATGAAACATTAATTTTCCATTCTTGATCATGATGTGGGGCTTCTTTTAAACTGTATTTAAACTTGAAGTTTATATGGTTTCAATGGAAATATTAATCAAATGATTCTTCAGGTGGTATTTGGATATGTTAAAAATCCTGAAAATGATACATGAATGACCAAGATCTGGGAAAAACAACTTTGATTCACTGTGACAGTTACTATGTGCAATGCCTCAGTAAAAGGAGTCAAAGTTCTTCTTCCTCAGTACCTCATAACTCACCACAATAGTTGATCTGGTACCTGGTACACAAAGCTACACATTGGTACTAATAGTGGTGGCACTTGTTTTTCTCATTCCAGACTGCGTTAGGGAGCTTGTTTTCCTATCAGTATCACTACTAAGGTTAATTAATTAATTCAACAAATAGTATGCCTATTAGGTTTCAACTAATGACCTGTATGCCAGATCTGTAAATACCAAGGAAATATGGTCTTTGTCCTATGTACAGAAACAGGGGAGCACAAAGAAGGGACATAGAGAAACAGGAGAGAAGCGAAATAGAGAAGATGTGGCTACAGAAGTTGGAGGAAAACCAGCAGGACTATCTCTTGTGAATACAAGAGTGCTTACCTGTACTTGACAAATCCATTGATCCCTGGGTTCACACCATCAAATATAACTATGTAAGCCTGAATGATACTTATGACTTTTACCTATAAAATAAAATATTCTAATTAGCATGCCTATATATACCCATTACTCTGCATGTGGGAAGCAATCAGTGAATTATTCAGTTCAGTCTCATCAGGAGGAAAATCACACTAACAGATACACTCAGATACATTAAGAAATCAAGAATTCAAGAATATACTGGCTCTGGAAATTATGAGACGTATGGGGTTGAAATACATAGACCCTTCTCTTAGTGAAGAAAATTGGAGTTGAAAGATGTCCTGTAGTCAGTTGTTTAAAAGATATTATTACCAATTAACATATAATCAGTACAATAACTACTAAACTTTATTGGGTGTGTAGAATGTTCCGTATTCTTCATAGAATAAATGTTTACTGAAGACCCTCAGAGCACTAGGTTCTAGGTACTGTGGGTACACATGATGATTCAAGTTTGGTCCCAGGCTCAAAGAGCCCACAGTCTAATGGACACAGATAATTACAGTACTGATGTATGGGAAGCAGGAAAGCTATGAGAGCAGGGGATGTTGGGAAAACAGAGGTGGGCCCCTTTAATTCATGTGGTCTCAGTAGGGGACTTGTTTAGGAGGTAGGTGCTATTGTTATCTCCATTTGTCCAATGAGAAATTAACAAGGAGAATAGTACCTGGTTTATGGCAAGCACTTAATACACATTCCTTTAAGGAATAAGTGGATGTTAAGCAACTTGCTCAAGAAAACACAACTAGTTAGCGCCGGAGTTTTTCAACCCCAAATCTAACTGCCTCAAAGCCCTGTGCTGCTTCCAGTATGCTGATCTCTCTCTTTGCCAGTAATGTCACTTATATTGTGGAGAGCTACTCTCTCTCTGAGGATTCGACCTCCCATAGAGAGCAGTGAGAGAAGGGGCAAGTACAGTTTCCAAGCCTTTTACATTGGATGAGGCACCGAACTTCCAGAGAAGATGCTTCTAATGTTGCTGTCATTTTCTGGGCTGTCTGGTCTTTCTACACTCATTAAAAAGTTAGGAAGGTGTACTGCATGCATCTGGGCTTCAGGAAAACTCCTTTTAGTGCTGGCTCAGAGGCTCCTGTCACATTATAAGAGTGCTGGGTCCTGCTGAATTTTTAGATTGTCCGGGAGGAAAGGGTGTTCCCAGGAGGATGGCTATCTCATCAGGAATGCCATGGCCTGCTCTGCAACTCTGTGGAAAGGATGCCATAATCGAAAACTGAGGTATTATCTCAGGCTGTGAAATGTAGCATGTCTAATTATAAATAAGATTGTTAATTGTTTGCTTACCTATTCTGCCCTCCTTGAAATGAAACTGTCCAGTCCAGGTCTAACTTCAAAGCCTTTTCTCTTTTCTGAAAGTAAGAGCTTCCAAAAGTGTGGAACACAGAAAACTGGTGATATTCATAATAATTTTAGTGCTACTTGGACATTAAAATTTTAATAGTCATATATGTGTTTTATTTTTCAGTAAACATGTAGTATATCACAGCCACATCAAGATCTTTTTGTGGTGATTGGGGAAGAGCGTTGATATTACACACTCCACGGAAAATCACCACAACATTTCCTTTCAAGATCTCTGATCTTTCCCTCAGATTTCCTACCCTGTTGGCAATTGCCCAGTTTTTTTCTCACTGTTTAAATCTTTCATCCATTATCAGACTTCTTGTTTCCCCAAGAATAGAAGCCATCCTTCTGTCCTCCCCTTCTGTCATCTGTTTTTACAGAAGCAGAGTCTAAGCTTGCGATTTGCATTCTTTCAACCAGAAACCATTTCTGCAATAAAGGACCCTCCTCAGAAAACAATCTTTGGCTGACAGCAGGATATTATAAACAATGAATTTTTTCTCTCTCAGAAAGCATACAAACAAATTTCCCCACCCCTAAAAGACAGAAATTCTAACTGCATTTCAGGAAGAAAAAAATGCCATACCTCATCTCATTGGGTGTCCTGAGCATTTTGCCACAGGATCTGGGGAGAGGTCTCCGGGATGAGAAGTTGGCTGATAGTGTTGAGATCATAAATTCCATGAAGCTGTGTTGGAGAGAATGTTGGTGGATAATTAAGCTGACAACGGCCTGCGCTGCTTACTCAGCAGTCTGTGGGCTTTGGCATCATATGACTGTGGGTGTCCATCCTAAATCTGTGGCATAGCAGATTTGGGCATCTTTTCTAACTTCTCTGATCTCAGTTTTCTCATCTTGAAAAATGGAAATGGTATTATGCATTCTGAGTTGCTTTATGAGGATTGGATGAGAGAATACATATGAAATGTTTAGTAGTGTGGAAATCTATTATTTATTCATTTTCATTTTAGTTTAATAAAAATGCTGAAGAATAAAATATTTAATTGAAGTAAATTGATTTAAGTAATTTAAGGAAAATTTTCAATAAAAAAGTAAAAAAAAAACCTTTTAAACATTTTATTGTATTTCTTTTTAAAGTTATCTTTCCTACCCTGATTGTCCACTATAGTTGCATATGTTACTTTAAGTTAATTTCAATTTTAAGTAATTCTGTTTCACTGAAAATATTAGAAAAAAATCAGCACAATGGTATCTATAATTGTAAAAAATCTTAAAAGTGGTGAATGCATGACTGAGTTCTGAGAAATGTTAACCCAAGTTATGTCCTGTGGTGTGCACTGTGCTAGCTATGATGAGGGATGACACCAAAACCATGAATCAGAATTCCCTGCTCCCTCAACACCTCATATGCAATGGAAAACTTTACTTGACATCTAATACACAATAGCCAAATTATGGTACCTATTGTACTAATCCCATATTGGAAGATAGTTTTCTGTTGCTATGAGTAGCACAGTAAAATATCAATTAATTCAATAAATACTCAATAATGCTTATTGTATTTCAGTCTAGATTTCCTGAGGTCTAGTGGGTAAAAGCCGATGCATACACAGAACATAAAAATGGGACTGTAAGTGATGAATCAAAAGCCTTTGCCTGGCACATCAAAAAGACAACTACCAAGAAGAAGAAAAATTCAAATAGATTGAAAAGGAGTTACCACAGGAGTATGAGGAAAACCAGGAAAGTCATCTCCTTGTGAGTGTGAAAATGTTCACTTATGTCGACAGTTTCACCAGTCGTTGGATTCACATATTTAATTATGTCAAAATGATATCTATGAATTTAAACTCTGACATAAAATAATACAATTAGTAGGCTTGTATTAACTCAACAAGTTTTTTTCTTCCAATAAGTATTTATTAAAGACTCATTGTGTATCACAGTTTGTATTTGAGAAAGTTTTAGTAAATCATCTAATGGGCTCTCACCCTAAGGCCAGATCGGTGAATACGATAATAACGAGTTGACCAAGATTCATCAAGAGGCAAATATGTTAGGTGTGGAAGGTCTGGAGAGTTATAAACCCAGGGTACGAATGAAAGGCCCAAATCCGCCTTGAAATGAAGTTTGAATGTGGTAGTGGAATACTAGCTATCCTTTACTGAGGGGTGGGTCACACAATAAACATTTACTGAACATGACTGGGCTTTTTGGACACGGAGAAGAACCAAGCCAAGGCTACAAAGTGCTTTTAGTCTAGTGGCCAGAAAGTTATACAGAAATGTAATTGCCAAACATTTTGATGAGAATACTGACAGGGCTGAGAAGATGAGTCACTGGAAACACAGAGGAAGGCCTCTAAAAACCAGGCTGAGGGTGCGTGGGTGTGATCAAGCTGTACGAAAGTTTAACTTGGTCAGGGACACAGAGCTAAATAGAAGTGTGGTCAGTTTTCATCACTGGATCAGCCTGATTCCAATGCTCTGTGCAGTTTATTCCAAGTTCATGCCTACAACAAGGCCATCTGTTTTCATTTGGAACTTAAAGGTGCACTTCCCCAGGCTCTGCTTTCACTTTCCATCATGCTTCCTTCTCCTTTCAGACTCACCATAAAGTGAAATAGTTGACCCCAGCCTGTTGGTTTCAGAGCAGCAATTTTGAGCTCTTTCCTAGCACTTTACAGCGATGGTCTTTTCTGCTGGGTGCTGAGATTTTTTAGGCATGAACCCTATTGGAAGCATCACACGTGTCTCATCAGGAAGGGCAAGTATATTTCAGAAAGTACAATATACGTGAAGTGTTGTCATAGTGAGTGGATAGAGGTCTGGCTTTGGAGACAGATAAATATGGATGCAAACCCCTGCTCCATTACCTACCACCCAAGTTACTGAACAGGTAGTTTCAGTAACTACCCTGTTTGCTCATCTGTAGAAAGCAGAGAAGGTAGGAATTGATAAATATCTCTCAGGGTAGGCTGGGAAAGAAAAATATGCACTCCTTGAGATTATCTGTTTATGTTTCTGACTGTTAGAGTGTGAACTCCCAGAGGACAGGGATGCCGTCTGAGTCATCTCTGTGCCTTAAAAACTCCAGAACCACATCCAACCAGAGCAGCCTCAGCACATTTTTCTTGTGCAGAGCTGAATCAGGCCTCAGCTGCTTCTGCTCCAAAGCGATGGTGCTTATTTTGAAGATCCTTTCTTGCATCCTAGAGGTCTATGAATACTACTCATATGCCAACTTTAATGAGAATCTCCACAGAGGATGTTATATTTTGCTCCATTGTGACTTTTGCCATGTCTATTTCCATTTGAATTTTTGAGCTACACTTGGATACAGCTGAACCAGAAATAATTTCTCGCTCTCTCTGCCATATTAAAATTTACACACAGACAATTCAAGAGGCAGGTCTCAGGCCTTTAAAAGGTATAAGGCTTTATTGGCAGAAAGACTGGAATGTGAACAACAAAAGCTTTCCTTACTATATCTGCCAATAGCAAGCCATAATATGTCTATTTTAGCCCTAATCCCATTGTGCTGTAAACAGTGGTAACGTGTTTGTCTTATTAACTGAACTGTGAGCTTCCAGAGGCCAGGAAATGTATTTATTCTTGTTTATTCCTCTTTTTATTCCCAGCACCCATGACAGTGCCAGGCACATAGAGGACATTCAATAAATGGTTTTTGAGTAAATGAATGAGAGAGCATTTGTGAATTTTATATAAGAACCATACAGAGGAGGTGGCAGGCTAAGAGTGGTTCTAAAGCAATGCTGATGTTACACAACTTGCAAGTGAGAGAGGAAGAAGCCTCTAGATCTGCTTGAATTCAGAAGCCTGCAGTCTTAGTTGCATTGGCTTTACTAGACTCTGGGACTCCCTGCAGCTTACCTTGGCCACTTTCCGTGGTACTCATCATTCAGAAAGGAGCCCTGTTTAGGATGGACTTTGTGTCCAAGGCTGGTTCATAGATTAGATTATTCATGCAATAAGTAGTTATTATTCACTTAATATGATTAGCTATCCCTCTAGGTGCTGTGGATTTAGCAGTGAAGAAAACTGAGACTGTTCCTTGAGTAAATGTCCCTGCTCTATGAAAGCTGGTGTTCTAGTTCAAAGAGACAGGAAATAAACAAACAAATGCGCAACAAGGCTCACTAAACAATGGTATTTGAGGATTAATTATCGTGAGATAAGAGTTTAGCAAATTGCAGATGAATTTAATGCATGAAAGTAAACAACATAACATGCTCTTATTTATCTTATGCATGTAATTAATAGCAAGTGATATTTTTGAATTAAATATACGATTATATAAGTAAAACAGTATGAAGATTCTTGAGTTTTGGGAACAAATATCTGATTAAATAGCCATTGCTTCAAGTCTCTTTCACCAACTCACACAGCTTCTGAGAGCAGAAAAATACTTTGATGGAGAGAATGTCTGAGTAACACATTCTTTCTCTAGCTGTAATATCATTACAGATTCAGCCTTGTCAAATTATGTTGAATTTTAAATACAAACCGAGTCCTTGTAAACTAGTCATCAGGTATTTTATGCATACTTATTACGGGGTTAACATTAAATTGGGCACCAGAGGTACAAGAGAATGCTAAATCATTCTTTGCCTTCAATGATCATATAGCCTTGTTGGAAGACAATGTGATTTGACCTTTCACACTGGTAGAACTCAAGACCATTTGAATTACAGTGAAGGGAATGGCATCTAGATTCGTAAATACCCTTGATCATTACTTACTCGTTTTGTGACTCTGGACATGATCTTGCACTCCTCTGAGCTTATTTACTCTTGTGTAAATTAGAGATAATAAAATCCACCTTTTGGGGTTACCAGGAAGATGAGAAATGACTCCTGTACGCAGTAGAAGCACAGTATTATTAGTCTTGTACATTGTGTGAGCATCAAAGATTAGCATAGAGCTATTGGTATAGATTAGGCATTATTACTCATCTGTACTTTTATGGTCAGAAAACGGGAGTGGAAAATAATTAAATGCAACCTGATCCATACAAACATGACAAACAGAAATCCTTAGAGTAGATTAAATATTGATCTAACAATGTGATGGTCTAGGTAGCACCTGGAAACATGCAGTCTAGCAACACAGTAGATTGGTAAGCTGCTAGCCACTAGGGTCAGAAATAATCATTGTTAGGATGACAGGTGATAGCGCTCATAGCAGTAGGGGAATTCAAGATATCCTAAGATGAGAGATGACTATGTCTCATCATTCATTTTAATGCATACAACAACATTATAAGGTAGATACTGTTTTATACCCCATTTACATATAAAGAAACCTGAGAGTCAGAGGGTAATGAACTTGCCTAGAAATACCTAGCCAGTAAAGGAAGAGGTTATGATTCAAACCTAGGCACTCTGATTCCAGTACTTAAGACATACCTGGGGCTACTTTTCCAAATATTTCACATGTACTATCTAATGTAATCCTTGCAGTTACACAATTTTTACTAAAAAGTACAGTTCTCAGTCAGAAAGAAAGAAGAATTTCCATAAAAAAGAATTTCAAGCCCAGAAATACTAATATTACAGTTGTCAGGAATAGTAACATCCAGCCTACTTCCAGCCTTTCTCTCTCTCTCTCTCCTTCTTTCCTTTCTTTTTTCCCTACTTCCTTCTCTCTCTCTCCCTCTCCCACCCTCCCTCCTTCTTCCTCTTCCTCCCCCCATTCAAATCCAGGCAATAGACTATTACCAAGGGCTCCTTTAACGTTCTTTTGCTGTGAAGTCAAATAACTGCTCCTGCAGAGAAAAGGGTTAATTAAGACCATAGAGAAGAACAGTTCACCAAGCATACTAGAGTTTCTGCCCTGGCAAAACATACCCAAAGATGATGGTGACTGGTTGGAACCAGGGATTCCTGGAAAATTAGAACTTTACATTTAGGGCAAGGGACTTGAGATTTAAAGGAAAGGTAATGTTAGGGAAACTGGGTTGTAATTTTAGTCCTGGGGGTCAGTTGGAGGGGGAGTGTAGAAGGTAGGGTCATCTTTGTGATGGACTGGTTCAGTTTTGTCTCAGGGTTGCATGAATCTGTGGGGAGAAGCCAGCAGTCTGCTGTAGGCAGCTCATACCAACTCGCTAGAGCTGATGATTAAAAATAAAATTATATGAACTTACGATAAATTATCTTAACAACAAAGATAAAATACTCAAAATGAATGGGCTCCTATATCTCTTATTACATTTTACTATTATCCGTGTTCTTGAAGGGATTTGTGTTTTTCATCTGTACCGTGGAAGTGTTGTGGAATAGTGTGCCCCTGCTCATCTCATCTCAGTGTGTATTCAGTGTGTGTATTCAGTGTATTCAGTGATTTCACATTGATAGCTTGAAGTAAACCTGGTGGTGGGGGAATTTACAGCACCCAGAAATCAGGCCTTCATTTGTTGTTATGTTGATTGACTAGAATTTATGAAATGATGTAGAAAATGTTAATAATGCTGATTAAACTTTAATGTGTTTTGTGTCTGTGGCTACTACATTGTGAATAGAATGGCATACAAAATTGAGGAACTATTATTTTTGTATTTAAAAACCATTGTTCAGTTTGCCCAAGAAGTCACTAGAGTCGTTGATGAATAAGTGAAGTTCTTGATGAATAAATGAAGTTCTGATATGGTTCTTTGTTGTATGAGTCTTATTTGTTAACATAAACAAGTTAAAACCCCAAATTCATGTTAGAACTACACTTGAAGAGATGCTTGCTAGGTATTTACCAGTATATATCTGGCCAATACCTTCAACTCCTGCCACATCCCATGCATACCAAATGACCTGGCCTCCCAGCACTGACTATTGGTTCCAGAGCAGTGGACATTGCAAGTGACATCGGAAGGGATGGTTAGAGAAAATGGGACATGAGGCCTTGAAGGGAATGGGAAAAGACAAATTGAGGAGGGGATGAAGGGGCGGAGGAGCTAGCCCATTTCTATGAGTACATATGTGTGAGAATATATAGCTAAAGTTTATTTAGAATGTGTTTCTTTACAAACTTCAATGCATATTCCGTGCATATTCAAGGATATACATTTGTACATGCATGTACATAAACAGGCATTCAAGCACATAACTACAATAGAGTTATTTTTATTTATTCATTTTCAAACACACTAATGCATGGACATATTAATGTGTATGTGCAATGAATGTTTCAAAACTTTCAAAATCACTGGCTAATTGTTTTCCCCACTTCTTTTTACTCAAACTTTAAATACATTTTTTTTTCAGAATTTCCTACCATTGGCAGGAAATAGCTATATTTTAAGTTATGTGCTTTCTAAATAATTCTGGATATTATAAAACCCCAATAGAAGTTCTACTTCAGTGACTGGTGCACAGTGAGTATTCCTAGCTTATGCATACACAGATATTTATTGGATAATGATATGTCAAATGATGTACGGGGCACTTGGGATTCGGAAAGAATTGGGTAGTGTCCTTGCCTTCAAATATCTCACAGAAAACAGAAATTAAACAAATACAATTTATGATCTGATATTGGGGCCAGGATAGAAGCCTGATCCTCATATATGTCACACTCTCTCCAGTTTCTAAGACCTCGTATATATTGTTCCACTCTCTGGAAAACTCTAGTTCTGCTTTTCACCTAACTCCTATTTATTTGCTATATCTCAGATAGCGTGTCTCTTCTTTTAAAAGGCTATACCTTGCCTCCATCTGGATATATACCGTCAGGACATCTTGAATTCTCCTACTGCTATGAGCACCTATCACTCTTTGTTGTAGTTTCTTGATTTGTTGCCTTCCTCAACACACCATGAGCTCCACAAGGACTGAGATCAAGGATGCTTTACTCATTTCTATATCCAGAAGCCTACTTCAGTACCTGGCATACTAGTGTGAGGAAAGACACTATGACAGCTAGAGGGCTCAGTTCATAGGATGGGGATAAAAAAACAGTTAGAAAAAATGAATCCATGCCAATTTCTTATTCAAATATCACAGTCAAAGCTGAGTGATCGGACATGACTAGACACTGGAAATTCACTGATGTAGGTTCTATTCTTAATATTCTAAATAGTAGAGGGTTTTATTTAGCACAGGAAAAGAAAACTGGAAATAAAATTTGGGAGCAATGATTTTATGAGATGTCCCATGTCATAAAGAGGACACAGAAAAAAACAGTGCCTCTTTCTCTTCTTGATTCTATTCTTCCTGGTTGTAATTCCTAGAATGCTTATTGTAGAGGAAAGCATCCTAACTACTGGGCTTCTTTCCCAGAGACTCTGAGGAAGCAAGCGTCATCCCACTGCCTTTGAATTTCTCAAGTGTTAAAGTAAAATCATCCAACAATGTGCCATCACTTATAACGTCCACTGGAGGGCGATATACTACTGCCGGTACCACCTTCTATAAAATAGCCTGCGAGGACTAACTTCAGTTACCTAACACTGTAATTGTAAGTCCTCATAGTACAGAACACCCAATAAATAAAAGAAGCCTTTTCGGTAGATGTGAAGATACAGATGAGAAGATGGAAATGGCACCAACCCTGCGCCCACCTCCCATTTCCTTACCTATGACCCCAGGGTAGACCAGGTTCCGGGGGGTCCTATAATGATTCACCTCCATGCTGACTTGTGACTAACACAGTACACAGAGCTAATGGTTTCACCTAGAACATGGCCGGTCTCTTTAGGTTCCTGTGTATCTCATCCTGGAGAGAGGACAAGATTAGGAGACGATTGTTATTATCATAACAATTTTGAAGATGAGGACACTAAAACTGAGGTCCAAATAAGTTTATTAACTGGCCCAAGAATAAACTTATTAACTGGCCTCTTTTCTGTGCTCCCACAGCACCCCACTTTTTCCCAGTCACACTGTGTTTGGAGGCTTTCTTATTCACTAAATGGAAGTGATAAGGGCCTAGAGACTGTGTTTTTTGTTCACTGTTCTATCTTAGCATGGAAAACAGTGCTGGGCAGCCAGGAGGCATGAAGTGGAGGAAGGCAAGGCAGAGAATAGGGTATGAGGTGGGAGAGGATGATGTTTCACCTACGGCGATTCCCCTGTCACGGCTTGGATGAATGTGGATGGGGAAGAAACAGTGGATGTTGTCTGATAAATCCGTTAAGAGGAGAAAGATCGTGCTGCACCCTACGGACTCACTTCCTATTACTCCTTCTACCTTGTCACTGGATTGATGTAACTCTCATTTTAAGTGCCCCAAAAAATAGTACCTGAGAGGATATCCATAAAAGTGTCTAAATCCTAGGATTGAGTGCATTCATGACCCTTGGTTCTATTTATCAGTGTCCTCACCTAAGAGCAACCATCATAGCAAATTCTTGAGTGCCTGCTGGGCATCAGCCACTGTGCCAGCAGATTATACACACGTCCTCATTTCATCCTCACAATGAAGATGAGGGTGGGCTTTTACAGATTTCTTTTTTTTTTTTTTTTTTTTTTTGAGACAGTCTTGCTCTATCACCCAGGCTGGAGTGCAATGGCGTGATCTCGGCTCACTGCAACCTCCACCTCCTGGGTTCAAGCAATTCTCCTGCCTCAGCCTCCTGAGTAGCTGGGATTACAGGCGCCCGCCACCACACCTGGCTAATTTTTTGTATTTTGACAGATTTTACAAAGCTGGACAGTAGTGTATAGAAGAGTTGGGTTTTCAGCCCAGGCTCAAATGCCAAGCCCTTGCTCTTTCCTTGAATTAAGAGATGCCTGAAGCCACTGTCAGCATCCACAATCACTAATGGCTCACAAACACTCATTTACAATTTTGAAGTGTAAGATATACTTTTGTACAATAGAAAAAAAGAGAGCGAACACATAAAGTAACACTAACTTTAAAGTCCCCTTTGGAAATACAGGGGAAAACACTGACTTCCTGCAACCTGTGGTAAAATCCCCCAAAGACTCCCTTAAACACCTCTTCCTTTCCCCTATATTCCTTGCTGGATCTAAGCTGCTCGTTGCTTCTCTTTCTCTCCAGTTCTTCTTCAGTCATCCCCTTCCCCAACAGCTTGTTCTTCCTCAGGTTTTAGCGCCGCTCCCATTCCTTCTCACCAGCACAGCAGTCCTCTGCTTGGATTCTCACACACAGAAACCAGCCTAGCATGCTTAAACTATATGCCAAGTTAAAAAGGGGGTCTGGCACTCTTGAACATGAGTCTTCAACCAAACTGACGAATGATTTGCACATGGCTTAGAGAAGCAAAAATAATCAAAACACACTTTAAAAGTTATTCTCAGAAAAAGAAATTATACATACACATTTCTTTGGACAGAAACACCGACATGGTAGAAGCATGACATCTTGAGTCATTTTTTTTCCATCGCTCTGGATCCGTTCTATGCAGTGAAGTGTAATACAGGTGTAACTCAGTGCAATTTGGTATTTTCTGACCACCAATATGACTGAACCACCTAAGGCATATATGCATGTTCATGTTCTCCCTTCCTCTCTCCTTCCCTACCTCAACTCAATCCCTAGGTGAAGAAGGACCGGGGCAAGCTATTCCAAAGAACAAAGGAGGAATCTTGGGGAGTAGAGCAACATGTTGGAGAAACCAGGTCACAAAAACCTTCCCTTAAGGTAGGGGTAAGGGAAGATGGAAAAGAAAAGGTATGAATTGAAAGATGTTAGCATCTCTGTGTGATGGCACAGCCATGTCATCCCTCATATACATGGAAACACATACTTAATTGATCTCTTTTCACTTTGTTGAAAAGCTAAGTCAAGTTAAACAATTCAACATCCAATTAAACATGTACAGAGGAGAGACAGACAGCAAAAAAAAGACATATGGAAAGAGTATCCAGGCACTTTTACCCAAGTCGTAGAACAATGCAGACATTTATTGGAAGTTTGCACCTTTGAAATATCATTATTGCACTGAAAGTTGGAAAAAAGCTAAACATTCATCAGAAGAGGTTGATTACATAAATTATGAAAGATCCATATTTTTTAATTCTATGAAGCCATAAAATGATAATATTGATATGTATCGTTGAACCCACCATTGATTGTTTGATAAAAATTTCAGATATCAAGAATTACATATAAATTAGAGCTGGTTTTGTAATATACAGCATAGAAATACATACTTTTCTATTATTAAATATTTACTGATTTCTGAATACTTACACATGTATAAGATAGGTATTTAGAAAGATTAAAGAGGGCATACAGCACACAGACGTTTCTCATTCCTGTCTCCCATCTCCTTTCCCAGAGACAGTTTCTAAAACAAAACGGAGGAAAACACTAACATCATTCGTCTAATAAGAGCAATGAGGTATGTAATACTAATGAATCTTAAAACATATCATATAAAAAACACTAAATAACTGGACTGTCTAAGTAGTGCAAACGTGAATGCCTCTCTAAAACGCACACGTCGCACACACACGATAATGAATGGAAGACATCCTAGCACGTTTACAAACTGTATGTTGCCGTCCTACACACCAGACGCAAAGCACTGAAAACAACAAGCCTGTTCACAATAGCACCGGGAACATACAGTACACAGGAATCATCTGCAGGTGATTTGTGACAACTGTAGGTAGAACAGTAAAAGCGAGAGATAAAATGGATGGTTTGAAAAAGCAGAGACACTGTTCTTGCTTATGGGATTCCAAGACTATCGTCGTACACAGACAAAGGTGTGTTCAAGATTTGGATCGTAAGTGAGTTCACTGAAAACTAGTGGAGAGGAAGGGCAAACACTGGAAGGGAATCCACGGTTTGACCAGGTCAGAAACACCTCTTTCACAGCATGTGATCTGTGCAGGTACTCGGACGCTCCCCGCAGGGCCGCCCGGGCCGGTTTCGGGCGGGCTTGCGGCCCCAATCACTGCTCCTGTTTGCGGGGATAGGCAGGGGCTGACTGGGAGGACGTCTTGTGAATGGCCTTGGGCTCCTTGGCGGCCTCCTCTCCCGGGTCGCCACCGCCGACCTCCTCGATGACCACGCTGCGCACGGTGCCCTCGTCCAGGCAGTGCGGGGCGACGCCGTACACGCGGGGGTCGGAGACAGCTGCGTGGAAACTCTGCACCCCGCACCTGCTGCAGAAGCTGTGCAGCGCCGGGTGCGTGTTGGACCGATAGGTGACGATGCTGTCCGCGCCCTGGAGCAGCGTGAAGCGCGAGGCCGGGACGAGGAAGTGGCGGTGCTGCTTCTTCCTGCACAGCCTGCAGCTGCAATCCACCACGCGCAGATCTGCCGGGGCCCAGACCGCAAAGCGGACCGCGCCGCAGTGGCAGCCCCCGGTGTGATGCACGAGGCCCGGGTACTCGAAGGTGTCCAGCAGGACCTTGGCGGCGCCCTCGCAGCTGAGGCCCCACAGCTTCCTGAACGTCTCCCAGCGCTCCCGCTGTGCGCCGAGGTCCAGCTCCTCAGGGGACTCGGCGGGCGCCGGCGGGTCCGGGAGAGAGGTGGAGGGCAGCGGGTTTCTGGGGCCCGCCTCCCGGACCCGCCGCCACCGGCGCTTCCGCCGCAACCTTCCCAGCCACCTCTTGGCCGCCGCGTGGCTACCGACCCCGACTTGGACCCGGGGGCACTGCGCGCGGCTGGCGCCCATGACCGCGATGGCCGCGCAGGCGGCGGGAGGATCCCCGGGCCGCTTTCGCCTCCGCCGCTGAGCAGTGGCGCGGTTCCTCACTCTGCCCATGGCGCCCGCAGACTCCCGAGCGCGTGCCCAGCCCGCTACCCCCATTTCCCCGTCAGTCGCTGAGCAGCCTCCTTCTCTGCGCCAGCAGGATTGGCCACTTGTTGAATGTGATGTAAAGAGACCCTTCCCTTGACCCTATCACAACAGCCTTTGCTGTCTTGAAATTCTGACTGAGCCTATCAGTTGCCCCTTCTCCTAAATGTTAATTTCTATTGTTGATTCAAATCATCAGCCTAACCTTAACATATTGAACCACTGAAAATACTGTAGACCTTGTAGTTAGCATGCAGCAGCAGGTAGGTCAGCTTAAGAAAAAAGAATTATTCACCTACTATAGAAGAAGCAGAGTCATACATAAAACCTTGGGGGGTGAAAATGTATGGTGTGTAACTAGTTGTACGAAAGTTAAGTGTAGTAAAGATAACGACCCACAATAGTATGTTACATCAGTGGACCCAACCAGAGAAAATACAGGGGAAAGAAATTCACTTATTTAAATCCATCTTCTAAGGACAAGAAGTAAAAGAAGAAATAGTACATTTATTTTTGCATCTGTTCCAAGAGCAAATTAACAGCTCTGACAGGCATGAATACGAAGTGGAGACTTTGTTCTTTGGAGACTGATTTGGTTGATCTTTGGGCGTGGTCAGAGGAGAGACCCCACAAAATGAGCACAGATCTTCTTTTCTGGGGTGCAATAAGTACCTGGGAAAACAGTGAGCAGTCTTAGGAAAGCTGCTTCTTGTGAGTTAAGTAGTAACATCCGCACACATGGGTTTTAAGCAGAGATGCATCCATCTACCCACAACCTAGATTCAATGATTCTTAATATTTTGTCGTATGTATCTATATGAGACAACTGTAGGCAGAACAGTAATTCGATAGGAATTACACGTATCTATATGCATGCATTTGTGCATACATTTTCCAAAAACATTTAAAGTAAGATACATACATTAATGCCATATTGTCTCAATATTTCAGCACTCACATCCTAAGAATAAAGACATAATTTCTTTTTTGAAGCTCAAGATTATGTATTTACTTATTTTTATAAGTTCGGTGGTACATGGGCAGGTTTGTTACATGGATATGTTGTGTAATGCTGAGGTTTGGGGCTCTAGTGTACCCATCTCCCAAATGGTGAACACGGTAGTCAACTGATACTTTTTCAACTCTCATTTCCCTTCCACCCTCCCTGCTTTTGCAGTCTCCATGTCTATTATTTCCCTCTGTGTGTGCATGTGTACCCATTGTTTAGCTCCCACTTATGAATGAGAATTTGATTTTCTGTTTTTGGGTTATTTTATTTAGGATAATAGCCTCAAGTTCCGTCTATGTTACTGCAAAATACATGATGTCATTCCTTTTAATGGCTGTGTAGTATTCCATGGTGTACATATAGCATATTTTTCTTTGTTCAATCATCTGTTAATGGACACAAAGTCTATGACTTCACTATTGTGAATAGTGCTGCAATAAACATACCAGTGCAGGTGTCTTTTTGATGTAACGATTTCTTTTCCTTTGAGTAGATACTCAGTAGTGGGATTACTGGGTCAAATGGTAGTTCTATTTTTAACCCTTTAAGAATCTCCATACTGCTTTCCATAGGAGTTGTACTAATTCCCACCAACACGATATAAACGTTTTCTTTTCTCTGCATCCTTGCCAACATCTGTTCTTTTTTGGCTTTTTAATAATAGCCATTCTGACTGCTGTGAGATGGTATCTCCCTCCTTGTGATTTTAATTTACATTTCTCTGATGATTAGCAATGCTGAGCATTTTTTCAAGTGTTTGTTGAACATTCATATGTCTTCTTTTGAGAAATGTCTGTTCATGTTCTTTGCCCACTTTTTAATGGGGTTATGTGTTTTTGTTGTTGTTGTTGTTGATTTGTTTCATTCCTTATAGATTCTGGATATTAGTCTTTTGTCAGATGCATTGTTTGTGAATCTTTTCTCCCATTCTGTAGGTTGTCTGTTTACTCTGTTGGTTGCTTCTTTTGCTGTGCAGAAGCTGTGTAGTTTAATTAAGTCCCATTTGTCATTTGTCTATTTTTCTTTTTTCTGCATCGCTTTTCAGGTCTCAGTCATAAATTCTTTCCCTAGGCCAATCTCCAGAAGAGTTTTTTCCTAGTCTTCCTTCTATGAGTTTTTTTGTGTATGGTGAGAGATAGAGGTCCATATTCTTCTGCATAGGGTGCTAATTTTCCCAGCATCATTTATTGAATAGGGTGTCCTTTCCCCGTTGTTTATTTTTATCATCTTTGTTGGAGATCAGTTGGTTATAGCTATGTAGCTTTACTTCTGAGTTATCTGTTCTTTTCCATTGATGTGTCTCTTTTTGTACCAGTATCATGCTGTTTTAGTTACTACAGCCTTGTAGTTATAGTTTGAAGTTGGGTAATGTGATGCCTTTGGCTTTCATCTCGTTTTGCTTGTGATTGCTTTGACTATTCCCTCTTTTTCTGGTTCCATATGAATTTTAGAATTTTTTTCTAACTCTGTGAAAAATTATATTGGTAATTCAACAGGAATTACATCGAATCTGTAGATTACTTTGGGCAGTATGGTCATTTTCATGATATTAATTCTTCTTCTTCTTCTTCTTCTTCTTTTTTTTTTTTTTTTTTTGAGAGAGAGTTTTGCTCTTGTTGCCCAGGCTAGAGTGCAGTGGCATAATCTTGACTCACTGCAACCTCCGCCTCCCAGGTTCAAGCGATTCTCCTGCCTCAGCCACCCGAGTAGCTGGGATTACAGGCATGCACCACCATGCCCAGCTAATTTTGTATTTTTTGTAGAGACGGGGTTTCTCCATGTTGGTCAGGCTGGTCTCGAACTCCCAACGTTAGGTGATCAGTCCACCTCAGCCTCCCAAAGTGTTGGGATTACAGGCGTGAACCACCGCTCCTGGCCAATATTACTTCTTCTAATCCATGAGCATGGGATGTTTTTTCATTTGCTTGTGTCATCTACAATTTCTTTCAGCAGTATTTTGTAGTTCTCCTTGTAGAGCTCTTTTATTTTTTTGCTTAAATGTATTTCTAAGTGTTTTATTTGTGTGTGAATATTGTAAATGGGATTGAGTTATTGATTTTATTTTTAGCTTGAACACTGTTGATGTTTAGAAGTGCAACTGATTTTTGTATGTTACTTTTGTAACCTGAAACTTTACTGAAGTCCTTTATCAAGCCTAGGAGTCTTTTGGAAGAATCTTCAGGGTTTTCTAGGTACAAGGTCAAGACATAATTTGTTATATAGCCACAATATCATTTTCACATCTGCAAATCATTAAGGATTTCCTAATATCATCTAACTCCCAGTAGATGTTTAAATTTCCCCAATTGTTTCTTGAATGTGTTTTATAAAAAGATTCTTCCCCAAACACAGAGTCTAATTAGTATTTACACATCAGATTCAGTTGATATGTCTTTTTAGTCTCTTCAGTCTACAATAATCTCAGCAACATTTATTTTAATAGGCCAGGCCAGTTATCTGCTGATTTTGTCTGGTTGTTTCCCGTGCCATTAGATTGCTCTACTATCTATTTCCTGTATAACTAAAAGTCACATCTAAAGGCTTAATTAAATTCAAGTTATACATTTTGGCAAGTATGTCTCATAGGTGGTGTTGCATACTTCATGTTTCATCACATCAGAGGTTTGTGATATTGCATACTTCATGTTTCATCACATCAGAGGTTTGTTATATCAAATTATTCCAGTAGTAATAAAACTAAATATTATCTCTTCACTAAAGTGGTAATTGCTATATTTTTCTATTATGAAAGCATGGTCTTTCCTTTGCAATAAGCAAGTAATCTTGTTGCAGGACAGGCAAACTTCAAATCGAGACTTAACCAAAAAGGGTTCTTGGCTTTACCCAGGAAGGATTTCAAGGGTTAGCTGGTAGTGTTAGCTAGCAATCTTCTATTGAAAATACTGTTCCTCTTAGACCATAGCTAACTCGTAGGCAGTGCACCCAGAGTCAGCAAAGTATGATGCTCTTGGCAACTTTATTTATACTTACATGAACCCACTTTCAATTACCTGCAAATTAAGGGGCAGGTCAATGCAATTGAGGGGTGAGTTATTTAAAACTTTCTAGGGAAGAGGTGATAACTTCTGGAATGTTGTCATGGCAAGTGTAAACTGTCATGGTGCTGGTGGGAGGGTCTTATGCTAATGAGTAGGGAGAGCAGCTAGGGATTGCTCTCATCACTATCTACTGGTTCTTGCTAGTTTCTTCACTTCATCCCGTCTGGAGCAGATCCTGTTTTGGTCAGCAGTATTGTGACCAGAAAACAAGTCTTGTTGGTCTCCCACCTCAATCTGAGGGATATTTTTTTGGCACAGTGTAAGTATCTTGTTCCTTTACAACATTTTTCCTGCTGTTTTAGAATCAATCTGTCAGTAATCTTTGAACCAATTATTTCACTGTTGTTATGTTACAAAATGATGCTTTTCTAATTCTAAATTCCCTTCTATTTTTATTAGCTGGTATTCACCTATAAAGATGGGCTTTTTCTCATCAACTGTAGATAGACTAATTTTTCTCTCTTAAAGGCAGGATATATGCTTAATTCCTTTCCTTTAATTTTCAGTTTGCAGAGTAAAGAGTTGGAGTAATAGAAATCTCCAATTATGAAACATTATTCTCCCTCTTTCTATCTTTCTCTCTCTTTCTCTGGGTATAACTTTGGATTCATGGATTTTTATTCATTTAATAATTTACAATAATCAAGTAAGTAATCAAATTATCCCAATTTTGGCTCATGGGATTCCTTTCAAACTGATTCTTGTATCCTTTTGCATTTCTCCATTAATCTTTGAGCACTTCCTTGTTTCCTGGAACAACTAGCTGCCCCAGTATCTCCTTGTAATTTTTACTTTTGCCATCCGATCCCTGTAATCACATATTTCTCCAAAGACTTCTGGTTCCTTTTAGTAGAGTATGATATTTACAACCATACTTGGGCACATCATGACACATTATTTATTATCAAAATTTTTATTGAATAGTTGTAGACATGCATACTGTTGTAATATATAATACAGAGAGATCTCTCTTTTTTTTTTTTTTTTTTTTTTGAGACGGAGTCTCGCTCTGTCATCCAGTCTGGAGTGCAGTGGAGCAATGTCAACTCACTGCAAGCCCCGCCTCCCAGGTTCAAGTCATTCTCCTGTCTCAGCCTCCTGAGTAGCTGGGACTACAGGCGCCCGCCACCACACCCGGCTAATTTTTTTGTATTTTTTAGTAGACACGGGGTTTCACTGTGTTAGCCAGGATGGTCTTGATCTACTGACTTTGTGATCTGCCCGCCTCAGCCTCCCAAAATGCTGGAATTACAGGCGTGAGCCACTGCGCCTGGCACAGAGAGATCTCTTGTACCCTTTATCCAGTTTCCTCCAATAGTACCATTTTGCCAAACTATAGTAACACAACTTCTTTATTTTTATGGATAAAATCAACCAATTTTGTTTGAATTTCCCCAGTTTTAAATGTATTCATCTGTATGTGTGTTTGTTCTATGAAACATATATATGTGATATATATGTGATATGTGTGTTAATCATGTGTATTATATATTTTATAGAACAAACACACACACATACAGATACAGAGATAAGTGTATCACGTGTGTGTGTGTGTGTGTATGTATATATATGTTTTATAGGTTCATGTCACATCATTACAATCACTAACCACTGGTACCACAAATCTGTCCAACATTTCCAATATTTTGTCATATCCAAAATTTTATATAAATGAAATCAAACAGTAAGTAACTGTTTGGAATTGGCTTTTTTCTCTCAGAATTATACTCTGAGTATAATCCAAGTTGTTGAATGTATTGATAGTTCATTCTTTGTTATTGTTGAGTGGTGTGTGTGTACTACAGTTTGCTTAAACATTTACCTGTTTAAGGGTATCTCCCAGATTTTTAGCTGTCACAAATAAATATACCACAGACATTTGTGTACAGGTTTCTGTGTGAACATAAGTCTTCATTTTGCTAAGATGAAGAATGTGATTGCTAGAGCATATAGTAATTGCATATCTTGCTTTATAAGAAACTGCCAAACTATTTTTCAGAGTGACTGTACAATTATACATTCTCACTAGCAATGCACGAGTGATACAATGTCTCTATATTCTCCCCAGCATTTGGTGTTGTCACTAATTTTTATTCTAGCAATTCTGATAGGTATGTAGTGATGTCTTATTATGATTTAATTTGCATCTCTTTCATTGCTAATGGTGTTGGGCATCTTTTCATGTATTTATATGCCATCTGTGTAACCTTATGTTTTTGCCCATTTTCTTATTTATTTATTTATTTATTTATATTATACTTTAAGTTCTAGGGTACATGTGCACAATGTGCAGGTTTGTTATATATGTATACATGTGCCATGTTGGTGTGCTGCACCCATTAACTCATCATTTACATTAGGTATATCTCCTAATGCTATCCCTCCCACCTACCCCTCCCCACAATAGGACCCAGTGTGTGATGATCCCCTTCCTGTGTCCAAGTGATCTCATTGTTCAATTTCCACCTATGAGTGAGAACATGTGGTATTTGGATTTCTGTTCTTGCAATAGTTTGCTGAGAATGATGGTTTCCAGCTGCATCCATGTCCCTACAAAGGACACAAAGTCATCCTTTTTTATGGCTGCATAGTATTCCATGGTGGATATGTGCCACATTTTCTTAATCCAGTCTGTCACTGATAGACATTTGGGTTGATTCCAAGTCTTTGCTATGGTGAAAGTGCCAAAATAAACATACGTGTGCATGTGTCTTTATAGCAGCATGACTTATAATCCTTTGGGTATATACTCAGTAATGGGATGGCTGGGTCAAATGGTATTTCTAGTTCTAGATCCTTGAGGAATCGTCACACTGTTTTCCACAATGGTTGAACTAGTTTACAGTCCCACCAACAGTGTAAAAGTGTTCCTATTTCTCCACATCCTCTCCAGCACCTGTTGTTTCCTGAGTTTTTAATGATTGCCATTCTAACTGGTGAGAGATGGTATCTCATTGTGGTTTTGATTTCCATTTCTCTGATGGCCAGTGATGATGAGCATTTTTTCATGTGTCTGTTGGCTGCATAGATGTCTCCTTTTGAGAAGTGTCTGTTCATATCCTTTGCTCACTTTTTGATGGGGTTGTTTGTTTTTTTCTTGTAAATTTGATTGAGTTCTTTATAGGTTCTGGATATTAGCCCTTTGTCAGATGAGTAGACTGCAAAACTTTTCTCCCATTCTGTAGGTTGCCTGTTCACTCTGATGGTAGTTTCTTTTGCTGTGCAGAAGCTCCTTAGTTTTATTAGATCCCATTTGTCAGTTTTGGCTTTTGTTGCCATTGCTTTTGCTGTTTTAGACATGAAGCACTTGCCCATGCCTATGTCCTGAATGGTATTTCCCAGGTTTTCTTCTAGGGCTTTTATGGTTTTAGGTCTAGCATTTAAGTCTCTAATCCATCTTGAATTAAGTTTTATATAAGGAGTAAGGAAAGGATCCAGTTTCAGCTTTCCACTTATGGCTAGTCAATTTTCCCAGCACCATTTATTAAACAGGGAATCCTTTCCCTATTTCTTGTTTTTCTCAGGGTAGTCAAAGATCAGATGACTGTACATGTGTGGTATTATTTCTGAGAGCTCTGTTCTGTTCCACTGGTCTATATCTCTGTTTGGTACGAGTACCATGCTGTTTTGGTTACTGTAGCCTTGTAGTATAGTTTGAAGTCAGGTAGCGTGATGCCTCCAGCTTTGTTCTTTTGACTTAGGATTGTCGTGGCAATGTGGGCTCTTTTTTGGTTCCATATGAACTTTACAGCAGTTTTTTCCAATTCTGTGAAGAAAGTCATTGGTAGCTTGATGGGGATGGCATTGAATCTATAAATTACCTTGGGCAGTATGGCCATTTTCACTATATTGATTCTTCCTATCCATGAGCATGGTATGCTCTCCCATTTGTTTGTGTCCTCTTTTATTTCACTGAGCAGTTGTAGTTCTCCTTGAAGAGGTCCTTGATATCCCTTGTAAGTTGGATTCCTAGGTATTTTATTCCCTTTGAAGCAATTGTGAATGGGAGTTCATTCATGATTTGGCTCTCTGTTTGTCTGTTACTGGTGTATAAGAATGCTCATGATTTTTGCACATTAATTTTGTATCCTGAGACTTTGCTGAAGTTGCTTATCAGCTTAAGGAGATTTGGGGCTGATACAATGGGGTTTTCTAAATATGCAATCACGTCATCTGCAAACAGGGACAATTTGACTTCTTTTCCTAACTGAATACCCTTGATTTCTTTCTCTTGCCTGATTGCCCAAGCCAGAACTTCCAACACTATGTTGAATAGGAGTGTGAGAGAGGGCATCCCTGTCTTGTGCCAGTTTTTAAAGAGAATGCTTCCAGTTTTTGCCCATTCAGTATGATATTGGCTGTGGGCTTGTCCTGAATAGCTCTTATTATTTTGAGATATGTTCCATCAATATCGAATTTATTGAGAGTTTTTAGCATGAAGGGCTGTTGAATTTTGTCAAAGGCCTTTTCTGCATCTATTGAGATAATCATGTGGTTTTTGTCTTTGGTTCTGTTTATATGCTGGATTACGTTTATTGATTCGCAAATGTTGAACCAGCCTTGCATCCCAGGGATGAAGCCCACTTGATCATGGTGGATAAGCTTTTTGATGTGCTGCTGGATTCAGTTTGCCAGTATTTTATTGAGGATTTTTGCATCGATGTTCATCAGGGATATTGGTCTACAATTCTCTTTTTTTGTTGTATCTCTGTCAGGCTTTGGTATCAGGATGATGTTGGCCTCACAAAATGAGTTAGGGAGGATTCCCTCTTTTTCTATTGATTGGAATAGTTTCAGAAGGAATGGTAGCAGCTCCTCCTTGTACCTCTGGTAGAATTCGGCTGTGAATCCGTCTGGTCCTGGATTTTTTTTTTTTTGGTTGGTAGGCTATTAATTATTGCCTCTATTTCAGAGCCTGCTATTGGTCTATTCAGGAATTCAACTTTTTCCTGGTTTAGTCTTGGGAGAGTGTAAGTGTCCAGGAAATTATCCATTTCTTCTAGAGTTTCTGGTTTATTTGTGTAGAGTTGTTTATGGTATTCTCTGATGGTAGTTTGTGTTTCTGTGGGGTCGGTGGTGATATCCCCTTTATTATTTTTTATTGCATCTATTTGATTCTTCTCTCTTTTCTTCTTTATTATTCTTGCTAGCAGTCTATCAATTCTGTTGATCTTTTCAAAAAACCAGGTCCTGGATTCATTGATTTTTTTGGAGGGTGTTTTGTGTCTCTATCTCCTTCAGTTCTGCTCTGATCTTAGTTATTTCTTGCCTTCTGCTAGTATTTTTTTTTTTGAGATAAAATATTTAATATAATTATTTCACACAATTTGTCAGCAATTGAGCATATTCTGTATTGGTGAAATTGACTTTATAAAGGACATAGTTGCTATGGAGAGTGTAAACTGGAAAACAATTTCTGGAAGATAATTGGGTGATATGTATCACATATTTTAAAAGATTTATACCCTTGGACATTTTAATCCCATTTCAGAAATTCATGCCATGAAAATAGTTATTATTGCACAAAAATTTATGTAAAGGAGTAATTACTATCTAATAACTTCTGAAATTCCAACAATAAAGCCTAAGTTAAAAAAAATCAAAGGCAAAGGTAATATTCCAATTCCATAACACTTATAAGCACATTCCTCCATCAAATGTATACACAAAGAAAAAAGACTAGAAGGATATATTCCAGGATGTGCAATACTTACATGAATTATGACTGACTTATTTTCTTTTTTTCATTTTTTATTATTATACTTTAAGTTCTGGGGTACATGTGCACAACGTGCAGGTTTGTTACATATGTATACATGTGCCAAGCTGGTATGCTGCACCCATTAACTGGTCATTTACATTAGGTATATCTCCAAATGCTCTCCCTCCACCCTACCCCCTCCCCACAATAGAACCTGATGTGTGATGTTCCCCTTCCTGTGTCCAAGTGATCTCATTGTTCAATTCCCACCTATGATTGTGAGCATGCGGTACTTGGTTTTCTGTTCTTGTGATAGTTTGCTGAGAATGATGATTTCCAGCTGCATCCATGTCCCTACAAAGGACACAAACTCATCCTTTTTTATGGCTGCATAGTATTCCATGGTGGATATGTGCCACATTTTCTTAATCCAGTCTGTCGCTGACAGACATTTGGGTTGATTCCAAGTCTTTGCTATTGTGAATAGTGCTGCAATAAACATACCTGTGCATGTGTCTTTATAGCAGCATGACTTATAATCCATTGAGTATATCCCCAGTAATGGGATGGCTGGGTCAAATGGTATTTCTAGTTCTAGATCCTTGAGGAATCGCCACACTGTTTTCCACAATGGTTGAACTAGTTTACAGTCCCACCAACAGTGTAAAAGTGTTCCTATTTCTCCACATCCTCTCCAGCACCTGTTGTTTCCTGAGTTTTTAATGATTGCCATTCTAACTGGTGAGAGATGGTATCTCATTGTGGTTTTGATTTGCATTTCTCTGATGGCTAGTGATGATGAGCATTTTCTCATGTGTCTGTTGAGTGTATGAATGTCTTCTTTTGAGAAGTGTCTGTTCATATCCTTTGCTCACTTTTTGATGGGGTTGTTTGTTTTTTCTTGTAAATTTGATCGAATTCTTTATAGGTTCTGGATATTAGCCTTTTGTCAGATGAGTAGATTGCAAAAATTTTCTCCCATTCTGTAGGCTGCCTGTTCACTCTGATGGTAGTTTCTTTTGCTATGCAGAAGCTCCTTAGTTTTATTAAATCCCATTTGTTAATTTTGGCTTTTGTTGCCATTGCTTTTGGTGTTTTAGACATGAAGTCCTTGCCGATACCTATGTCCTTAATGGTATCACCTAGGTTTTCCTCTAGGGTATTTATGGTTTTAGGTCTAACATTTAAGTCTCTAAGCCATCTTTAATTAATTTTCATATAAGGAGTAAGGAAAGGATCCAGTTTCAGCTTTCTACTTATGGTACCAAAACAGAGATATAGACCAATGGAACAGAACAGAGCCCTCAGAAATAATACCACACATCTACAGCCATCTGATCTTTGACAAACCTGACAAAAACAAGAAATGGGGAAAGGATTCCCTATTTAATAAATGGTGCTGGGAAAATCTGCTAGCTTTTGAATGTGTTTGCTCTTGCTTCTCTAGTTCTTTTAATTGTGATGTTAGGGTGTCAATTTTAGATCTTTCCTGCTTTCTCTTGTGGGCATTTAGTGCTATAAATTTCCCCTACACACTGCTTTAAATGTGTCCCAGAGATTCTGGTATGTTGTATCTTTGTTCTCATTGGTTTCAAAGAACATCTTTATTTTTGCCTTCATTTCGTTATGTACCCAGTAGTCATTCAGGAGCAGGTTGTTCAGTTTCCATGTAGTTGAGCGGTTTTGATTGAGTTTCTTAGTCCTGAGTTCTAGTTTGATTGCACTGTGGTCTGAGAGACAGTTTGTTATAATTTCTGTTCTTTTACATTTTCTGAGGAGTGCTTTCCTTCCAACTATGTCGTCAATTTTGGAATAAGTGCGATGTGGTGCTGAGAAGAATGTATATTCTGTTGATTTGAGGTGGAGAGTTCTATAGATGTCTATTAGGTCCGCTTGGTGCAGAGTTGAGTTCAATTCTTGGATATCCTTGTTAACTTTCTGTCTTGTTGATCTGTCTAATGTTGACAGTGGGGTTTTAAAGTCTCCCAGCATTATTGTATGGGAGTCTAAGTCTCTTTGTAAGTCTCTAAGGACTTGCTTTATGAATCTGGGTGCTCCTGTGTTGGGTGCATACATATTTAGGCTAGTTAGCTCTTCCTGATGAATTGATCCCTTTACCATTATGTAATGGCCTTCTTTGTCTCTTTTGATCTTTGATGGTTTAAAGTCTGTTTTAATAGAGACTAGGATTGCAACCCCTGCTTTTTTTTGTTTTCCATTTGCTTGGTAGATCTGCCTCCATCCCTTTATTTTGAGCCTATGTGTGTCTCTGCATGTGAGATGGGTCTGCTGAATACAGCACACTGATGGGTCTTGACCCTTTATCCAGTTTACCAGTCTATGTCTTTTAATTGGACCATTTAGTTCATTTACATTTAAGGTTAATATTGTTATGTGTGAACTTGATCCTGTCATCGTGATATTAGCTGGTTATTTTGCTCTCTAGTTGATGCAGTTTCTTCCTAGCATCAATGGACTTAACATTTTGACATGTTTTTGCAATGGCGGGAACCCGTTGTTCCTTTCCATGTTTAGTGCTTCCTTCAGGATTTCTTGTAGGACAGGCCTGGTGGTGACAAAATCTCTAAGTATTTGCTTGCTGTAAAGGATTTTATTTCTCCTTCACTGATGAAACTTAGTTTGGCTGGATATGAAATTCTGGGTTTAAAATTCTTTTCTTTAAGAATGTTGAATATTGGCCCCCACTCTCTTCTGGCTTGGAGAGTTTCTGCTGAGAGATCTGCTGTTAGTCTGATGGGCTTCCCTTTGTGTGTAACCCGACCTTTCTCTCTGGCTGCCCTTAACATTTTTTCCTTCATTTCAACTTTGGTGAATCTGACAATTATGTGTCTTGGAGTTGCTCTTCTCGAGGAGTATCTTTGTGGCGTTCTCTGTATTTCCTGAATTTGAATGTTGGCCTGCCTTACTAGGTTGGGGAAGTTCTCCTGGATGATATCCTGAAGAGTGTTTTCCAGCTTGGTTCCATTTTCCCCCTCACTATCAGGCACATCAATCAGACGTAGATTTGGTCTTTTCACATGATCCCATATTTCTTGGAGGCTTTGTTCATTTCTTTTTACTCTTTTTTCTCTACACTTCTCTTGTCACTTCATTTGATTCATTTGATCTTCAATTACTGATACTCTTTCTTCCAGTTGATCGAGTCGGTTGCTGAAGCTTGTGCATTTTTCACGTAGTTCTCATGTTATGGTTTTCATCTCTATCAGTTCTTCACTGCTTTCATTATTCTAGTTATGCATTCATCCATTCTTTTTTCAAGGTTTTTAGTTTCTTTGCGCTGGGTACGTAGTTCCTCCTTCAGCTCTGAGAAGTTTCATTGACTGAAGCCTTCTTCTCTCAACTCGTCAAAGTCATTCTCCATCCAGCTTTGTTCCATTGCTGGCTATGAGCTGCGTTCCTTTTGAGGGGGAGATGCGCTCTGATTTTTTGAATTTCCACCTTTTCTGCACTGCTTTTTCCCCATCTTTGTGGTTTTATCTGCCTTTGGTCTTTGATGATGGTGATGTACTGATGGGGGTTAGGTGTGGGTGTCCTTTCTGAGAAGTTTCATTGACTGAAGCCTTCTTCTCTCAACTCGTCAAAGTCATTCTCCATCCAGCTTTGTTCCATTGCTGGCTATGAGCTGCGTTCCTTTTGAGGGGGAGATGCGCTCTGATTTTTTGAATTTCCACCTTTTCTGCACTGCTTTTTCCCCATCTTTGTGGTTTTATCTGCCTTTGGTCTTTGATGATGGTGATGTACTGATGGGGGTTAGGTGTGGGTGTCCTTTCTGCTTGTTGGTTTTCTTTCTAACAGTCAGGACCCTCAGCTCTAGGTCTGTTGGAGTTTGCTTGAGGTCCACTCCAGACCCTGTTTGCCTGGGTATCAGCAGTAGAGGCTGCAGAAGATAGAATATTGCTGATCAGTGAGTGTTGCTGTCTGATTCTTGCTCTGGAATCTTTGTACTCCACCGTGTGAGGTGTGAGGTGTTGGTCTTCACCTAGTGAAGGATGTCTCCCAGTTAGGCTACTCAGGGGTCAGCGACCCACTTGAGCAGGCAGTCTGTCCGTTCTCAGATCTCAACCTCCGTGCTGGGAGATCCACTGCTCTCTTCAAAGCTGTCACACAGGGACATTTACCTCTGCTGAGGTTTCTGCTGCTTTTTGTTTAGTTATGCCCTGTCCCCAGAGGAGGAGTCTACGTCTCCTTGAGCTGTGGTGGGCTCCACCCAATTCGAGCTTCCCAGCGGCTTTGTTTACCTACTTAAGCCTCAGCAATGGCGGATGCCCCTCCCCCAGCCTCGCTGCTGCCTTGCAGTTAGATCTCAGACTGCTGTGCTAGCAATGAGGGAGGCTCCATGGGCGTGGGACCCTCTGGGCCAGGTGTGGGATATAATCTCCTGGTGTGCCGTTTGCTTAGGAAAAAGAATTCCCTTCCCCCTTGTGCTTCCCAGGTGAGGCGATGCCTCGCCCTGCCTCAGCTCTCACTGGTAGGGCTGCACTGGCGGACCAGTCTCCACTGTCCGACACGCCCCAGTGAGATGAACCCGGTACCTCAGTTGGAAATGCAGAAATCATCTGTCTTCTGTGTCACTCACGCTGGGAGCTGGAGGCTGGAGCTGCTCCTATTTGGCTATCTTGGAGCTCTTTGCCCATTTTCTAATTGGGTTTTTGTTGGTTTTTCTTTGTTTATTTCGCATTTTTACTGTTGAGTTTAAGAGTTATTTGTATTCCAAATAGTATTTCTTTATTAGATATATGGCTTGTAAATATTTTCTTGTAGTCTGTATTTATTTTTTCATCCTCTTCACAAGTGTCTGAGAACTTTTTGGTTCTGAATCACACAGATTTTCTCATTTTTTTTTTTCCTCAAAGTTGTAATGTGATTCACTTTCAGTTAATTATTATTATAATTACTTTTTTGAGACAGAGTCTGGCTCTGTCACCCAGACTGGGGGGCAGTCGCCCAATCTCTACTCACTGCAACCTTGACCTTCTGGGACTCAAGCGGTTCTCCCACCTCAGCCACCCGAGTAGCTGGGAATACAGATGCGTGCTATCACGCTTGGCTAATTTTTGTATTTTTTGTAGAGATTAGGTTTCACCATGTCGCCTAGGCTGGTTTCAAACTCCTGAGCTCAAGTGATCCACCTGCCTCAGCCTCCCAAATTGCTGGGATTACAGGCATGAGCCACTGCACCGCACCTGGCCCCCTTTCAATTAATTTTTATATAAGGTGTTAGGTTTAGATCAAGTCTTTTTTTTTTTTTTTTTTTCTTACTTTCTGGTTTTTTCCCCATAGGAATGTCCAATATCCTCAGCACCATTTTATTGAAAGGTCTATCCTTTCTCCACTGAATTGCTCTTCCACCATTGTCAAAAATCAGTTGAGCATATTTGTGTCATTCTATTTCTGGATTCTCTATTGTGTTTCACTGATCTGTGCATCCATACCTGCTCCAATACCACACTGTCTTGACTACTAGCCTTATTATCAGATAGAGTAATTCCTCAAATTTTTCTTCTTTTTCAAGATTATTTAAGCTATTCTAGGATCTGTGTCTTTCCATACAAATTTTAGAATAAGCTTGTCTATGTCTGCAAAAGTTTTGCTGGGATTTAGATAGGAACTGCATTAAACCTATAGATCAGTTTGTGGAGAATCCACACCTTTAATGTGTTGAGTCTTCCAATCAATTAACACAGTGCACTTCACCGTTTATTTATTTCTTCTTTGATTGTTTTCATCAGTATATTGTAATAATGTTCAGCATACAAATACTGTTAATGTTTTGTTAAATTCATAACTATGTTTCTTAGTCTACTTGGGCTGCCATAACAAAATCCCATAGTCTGGGTGGCTTAAACAATAGAAATTTATTTTCTCACAGTTCTAGAGACTGGAAATCAGAGATCATGGTATCAGCATGGTCAGGTTCTGGTGAGAGCTCTCTTTCTGTGCTCAGATGACCTTTCTTTGTCCATGCACAGAGAAAAGCAGGGAAAGAGAGCGAGAGAAAGAGAGAGAGAGAGATCCCTTCCTATTCCTATAAATCCACCAATCCTATCAAATTAGGAACCCATCATTATGACCTCAGTTAACCTTAATTATCTCCTAAAGGCCTCATCTCTAAATACACTTGCATTGGGGGTTAAGGCCTCAACAGATGAATTTGGTGGGGAGAGGACACAATTCAGTCCATAGCACTAAGTGGTTTGTTTTCTTTGCAGTAATTGTAAATGGTACTGTTTTTAATTTGCTTTCCTCATGTTCGCTATTACTATAAATAAATAGGATTAATTTTAATGTGTCTATCTTTTATCCTGTGACACAGCTGAACTCACTTACACTAAGTACTAGGATTTTTCTCTTGTATTAATACTAGGACTTTTTGGTGGACTCCTTGGAAATTTATACATAGACAATCATATCATCTGCAAATAGAGATAATTTAATTTCTTCCCCAATTTGTATAACTTTTTAAAAATCTTGCTTTACTGCCCCAGTTGGACCTGGTATTATGTTGAGTAAAAGTGGTAAGATCATAAATCCTTGCCCTGTTCCCAATCTTAGGGGAAAACATTTAGCTTTTATCATTTAGTATATTAGCAGTTTTCTTATAGGTATTCCTTATCAAGTTTTGGGACTTTTGGCTTTTGACAAACTCTCTGTAACTATTGAGAGGATTTTTCTTTTTTTGCTCTTTGATGTGTTGAATTACACTGAATGACTTTTGAATATTGATCCAGGAGCCTCGAAACCCTGGAATAAATCCCACTTTGTCATAGGCATAATTTTTTATATATTTTTGGGTTCATTTGGTTAGTGTTTGTTGAGGACCTTTGCATCTAAATTCATGAGAGATATTACTCTATAGTTTTCTCTTCGCATTGACTTTGTATGGTTTTGGTATCAGGGTAATACTGGCTTCATAAAATGTGTTGGGAGCTTTTCTTCCTTTTCTGTTTTCTCCAGGAGATTGTGTAAAATTGTTATTAGTTCTTCCTTTAAAGATTCATAATACACCGGGGCCTGTCGTGGGGTAGGGGACTGGAGGAGGGATAGCATTAGGAGATATACCTAATGTAAATGACGAGTTAATGGGTGCAGCACACCAATATGGCACATGTATACATATGTAACAAACCTGCACATTGTGCACATGTACCCTAGAACTGAAAGTATATTAAAAAATCATAATATTCTAGTGAATATTTATTATTAGAAAGTGAAACAATCTGGCTTTAGAGATTTTTTTTTATCAGGAGCTTTTAGTAAAAGTTACTTCTTTTTAATTGTTAGGGCCCTTCAGATGATCAATTGCATACTGGCAAGTGTTCAAGGAATTTGTCATAAATTATTTAATTATCATAATATCCATCAATTATACTCTTTGTATAGTTTTCAAAGTAGTTACTCTGGTCATCTTATTTTATTTTATGCTATTTTATTTTTATTTATTTATTTATTTATTTATTTATTTATTTTGAGATGGAGTTTCACTCTTGTTTCCCAGGCTGGAGTGCAACTGCTCAATCTCAGCTGAACGCAATCTCCACCTCCCGGGTTCAAGCCATTCTCCTGTCTCAGCCTCCTGAGTAGCTGGGATTACAGGCATGTGCCACCACACTGGGCTAATTTTGTATTTTTAGTAGAGACGGGGTTTCCCCATGTTGGTCAGGCTGGTCTCGATCTCCTGATCTCAGGTGATCTGCCTGCCTCGGCCTCCCAAAGTGCTGGGATTACAGACATGAGCCACTGTGCCAGGCCTACTCTGGTTATTTTCATATTTTCATGATCTGTAGTGATATTCCTATTTAATTACTAATATTGTTGATTTGTGTATTTTTTCCTTTTTTCGTTCGGTCTACTAAAGACTTGTCAATGTTGGTGAATTTTTTTCGAAGAGCCAGCTTTTTGTTTCATTGATTTTCTATATTATTGTCATGTTTTCAATTTCATTAATCTGTGTTCTTGTCTTTATTTTTTAATTATTATTATTTTTTTTTTTGAGACAGAATCTCCCTCTGTCACCCAGGCTGGAGTGCAGTGGGTGTGATCTTGCTCACTGCAACCTGTGCCTCCCGGGTTCAAGTGATTCTCCAGCCTCAGTTTCCCAAGTAGCTGGGATTACAGGCACGCACCACCATGTGCAGCTAATTTTTGTATTTTTAATAGAGACGGGGCCGGGCGCGGTGGCTCAAGCCTGTAATCCCAGCACTTTGGGAGGCCGAGACGGGTGGATCGCGAGGTCAGGAGATCGAGACCATCCTGGCTAACACGGCGAAACCCCGTCTCTACTAAAAAATACAAAAAACTAGCCGGGCGAGTTGGCGGGTGCCTGTAGTCCCAGCTACTTGGGAGGCTGAGGCAGGAGAATGGCGTAAACCCGGGAGGCGGAGCTTGCAGTGAGCTGAGATCCGGCCACTGCACTCCAGCCTGGGCGACAGAGCGAGACTCCGTCTCAAAAAAAAAAAAAAAAAAAAAAAAAAAAATAGAGACGGGGTTTCACCATGTTTGCAAGGCTGGTCTTGAATTCCTGACCTCAGGTGATCTACCCTCCTCGGCTTCCCAAAGTGCTGGGATTACAGGTGTGAGTCACCACACCTGGCCGGTGTTCTTCTCTTTATTATTCCTTTCCTTCTGCCCATATTTTAAATTTTAGTTTTCTTTTGTTTTTCTACTTTCTTGATGCGAGACCTTAGGTTATTTTAAAAAACATTTTCTCATTTACTGCTATAAATTTTCTCAGCATTTCTTTAGCTGCATCCTACATATATTGATATGTTGTCTTTTATTTTCATCAGTTGTATGTATTTTAATTTTAATTTTGAGACTTCTCTTTGACCCATTTATTACTTAGTAGTGTGTTGTTTAATTTCTATATCTGTAGAGATATACTTGTTTTTAAGAATTGATTTGATGATTGATTCCTTTATGGTTGCCTTTTCACTCTGTTGATTGCTTCCTGGGGATTTTTTTGGGCTATGATTTTGGTGTCATACCCACAAAATCATCGACAAAATCAAAAGCATAAAGCTTTTTCTTTATGTTTTCTTCCAGAAATCTTAAAGTTTGGGGTCTTATGTTTAAGTCTTTAATTCATTTTGAGTTTATTTTTGTACATATTGTGAGATAAGATCCAATTTCATTCTTTTGCCTGTGGACAGCTAGTTTTCCCAATACTGTTTTTTGATGATACCATCATTTTCCCATTATGTATTCCTGGCACCCTTGTTGAAGATCACTTGACCATATACGTCTGGTATTATTTTCGGGCTCTCTATTGTGTCCCTTTGTCTGATTTGTCAGTTTTTTGATATGTCTGGTTTTGGGTTTCATTTTTTTTTTTTTTTTTTTTTATTTCGAGACAGGGTCTCACTCTGATGCCCAGGCTAAAGTGCAGTAGCACAATCACAGCTCACTACAGTCTCGACCTCCCAAGCTCAAGCGATCCTCTCGCCTCAGCCTCCAGGGTAGCTAGGACCAAAGGTGCATGCCACCACACCTGGCTAATTTTTTTCTTTTTTGTAGAGATGGGGTCTCCCTATATTGCCTAGGTTGGTCTCGAACTCGTGGGCTCAAGTAATCGCCCCACCTCAGCCTCCCAAAGTGCTGGGATTATAGGCATGAGCTTCCACATCTAACCTATATGTCTGTTTTTATGCCAGTACCATACTATTTTGATTACTGTAGCTTTATAATACATTATAAAATCAGTTTTGTTTTTCCTTCTCAAGATTGATTTGGGTATTTATGGTCTTCTGTGGTTCCAAGTGAAGTTTAGAATTACTTTTTCTATTTCCGTAAACAAACATGCCATTCGGATTTTGATAGGTTTACACTGAATCTGTCGATCACTCTGGGTATTAGGGATATTTTAACACTATTAAGTCTTCAGATCCATGAACACTTCCATTTGTTTGTTTCTTGTTTAATTTTCTTCATCAATATTTTGTAATTTTCTGTATACAAGTCTTTCACCTCCTTCAGTAAGTTTTTATCTATGTATTTTATTCTTTTTGGTGTTCTTGTAAATGGGTTTGTTTTCCAAATTTCCTTTTTAGATAATTCGTTATTAGTGTATAGAGATACAATTGATTTTTATATGTTAATTTGTATCCTGCAATTTTATTGAATATATTTATTAGTTCTAACAATTTTTCGAGGAATCTTTAGGGTTTTCTAAATATAAGATCATATTACCTGCAAAAGGGACAATTTTACTTTTTACTTTCTGATTTGGTTCCTTTGAATTATTATTATTATTTTTTGACTAATTGCTCTGAATAGGACTACCGGTACTATGATGAATAGAAGTGGTGAAAAGGGCATCCTTGTCTTGTCCCTGATCTTATAGGAAAAGCCTTCACTTTTTCACCATTAAGTATGATGTGAGCTCTGAACTTTTCATATATGGCCTTTATTTGTTGAGATAATTTCCTTCTGGAACTCACGTAAGTCATATATTGCATTGCTTGATGGTGCTCTATGTTGGGAAAAAGGCTTACGGGGTACCTTTATAAACTGGCCGTAAAAATATAGGACAATAAGTTGTGGAAAGTCACAAGAGGACTCTGAGGAGGAAAGCCTTCTTATTGCCATTATGTTCCTAGGCTTTGAGTGAGACTTGCTCTTATCCATAAACACTGTGTTCAAGGAGAAAGACACTCCTCTGAAGCGTTGGAATGTGGCCAGACATGCAGGCTCCTAGTTAAGCCCGCTCCCACTAGCTAGTCTCCGATAAGTTAAAGATATGCTGTTTGAGCACAAAGGAGATTCATTTAAACCTCTATTGCTATAGATTACGCCTATGACGCACTGCCTCCCTTTCACTCTTTCGACCTAAACATCTGCTTCTTAGATGTAAGTGATTGTACTCAATAAATAGTGTGGAGACCAGAACTCTGGGCCTTTTGCAGACTGTATTTTGCAACTGGCCCCCTGGCTCCCACCTTTATGAACTCTTAACCTGTCTCTTCTCATTCCTTTGTCGCCACCAGACTTTGGGTACCTTACGGGTGGTGTTGAGGCTGGTCCCCAACAGCTCTATGTATCTCCTAAGCTTTCTTCACTTTTTCATTACTCTTCTGTCTCTGCTTAAGTTCCTGCTGGTGCCACCTGGAAAAAAGAAGGTGCTTCCTTTTGCCTTCCAAGTGTCATAAAGTGAGTTATGGGGAATCCAGAGCAATGGCGCAGAAAGTGTTTCCCCTGATTTTTTTTTCCAGTCCCCCATCGCCAGTGAACTTTCCACTTTATCTCTACCAGTGCAGACAGGAGTGGGCTGCCTTCTGCCATTGTGTGGAGGAGCAGGAGCCATGGGTCTAGGTGGAAGGTTAGGAGACCCCAGCCCAGTTCACCTTCTGCCACTCGGTAAAGAGCCAGGAGACACCAGGCCTGGATTGCCTTAAGCCATTGGGTATAGGACCAGGACCCACTGGATGTAGGTAGCTGTCTACCAATAGGTAGAAGATCAGGAGACACCGGCCTTAGGCTGCCCTCTGCAGTTGGGTGGAGTGCTGGAAGACACCGGGCCAGCTGGCATTAGCAAGTCAGGTGGAAGGGCTCATCTCTGGCCTCCTGGTATGGGGCAGAGAGTATGTTAACCTATCTGGGTCCTGCTGTTACTGCTGTGGGCAGGTCTGATCCTGTCATTGCTGCTGGCTGGTGCAGGTGTGGGGGATGGATTGGTCTTCCCTCCTGCAGCTTTGCTGGTGCAGCTACTCCCGGCAGATCAGCCAACTGCTGCCACTGGATATGAATCTCCCTGCTAAGTTCCTGCTAAGCTTTCCCTTTCCTGAAACTTTGTTCAGAGAAAGCAGGCTTTTCTTTTGCAGTTCTTTATTTGTTTATCTATTTTTGGTCTAGCCTATTGGCAGTTTCTGGGTTGCACACCTCCCAGACACCCAGTTTGGGATATACGAGTGACATAAAGAAAACCTGGGGAGCTCATTGTGGTGTCGTCCTCAAGTCCTGAGGCTCCTATCCAGTCTACCTTCTACTTCCTATATTTGAGAATCTGTTAAATTATTTTCAAGATTTTAGTTGTATTTAGAGGGAAGCAACAGGGAAAAGTAAGCCTATGCCATTGTCCCAGAGCCAGACTAAAACAACGAAGTTTTGACATACTACAATCTAAATATCTTTTTTTTTTCTCTCTAGGTTGCATTTCCAGTTCCAGTTAAGAAAGGTGATGAAAAGTTGCTTTTTAGACAAAATAAGTCCTTACCCTCAACGGAAAATTGCTCCTGAAATACAAGCAGAAATCAGTGGTAAGTCATACAGCAAATATCTAAAGCATTTCAGATATTTGTTTTTAGACAGTTGTCCAGGATCTGCTCTGCTCACCTGCAAGAAAGAAGGTGCTTCCTTTTGCCTTCCATTTTAGCCAATTGTCCAGAATCTGCTCTACTCACTCCAGAAAAATTGGAAACCAAGGTTCTACTAGTTTTCTAAATATTATACTGGAGCTAGTAGATTTTTATTCAAACACTTACAGTTCCAGGACATAGTAGGGCAAGAAACAGAGAACATAATAAAAATGCGTTGTTTATCTCAGTTGCAATGAGAATATCTAACACCCAGATAATTGTTTCTAAGTATCATTTCATAATGAGAGGAGCCAGGGGTCCTTGGACAAACCATTGATTCCAGGGATAAAGTATGGAAAGCATAAGGTTAATGTGGAACATCTTAATGGGACAGAAAGTAAGGCAGCACTCAAAAAGTTACATAGACTTGTCAAAAGGATATAGAACCAGCTTGAATGGGGCTTACATTGCTTAAACCCAGGAAATTTGAGCTTTAGAATAAATAATTGTAACAATGAGTTATAAAAAATTGAATAAAATAAGAATCCATTAATCTGTACTATAAGTAAATAAATAAAGGAAAAGCTCTTCGTTACAGTAGAATCCCATCTAATAAATGTAGAAGAAATGATGCAGTTAGAAAAACACCATTTTATAACTATCATATAATAATTGTCTAGGACAAGAATCATTAATGGACACTAAAAGTAGTGTATGGAAGCTTTGTGATTAATGGGACAGCTACACATTCTCAACGCAACTCCCACAAAATAGGTAATAATTACAAAGGAAAAATAATCAATTTTCATTGGAGTAAGCTGGCAGACACACTTTAACCACGTGATCAGGTTGCCAGAATCAATATTGGGACAATCTATATCATATGTTGGCTTTTATGATGTGATGAGAAAGACATGTGTGGTGTTCCTGCCATATATGCCTAACTTATATAGAATCATGAGAAAACAATCAGCTAAACCACAAATGAAGGACACCCTACAATATAATTAGCCCAAACTAGCAGAAGTGGCTCACGCCTGTCATCTCAGCATTTTGGGAGGCCAAAGCCGGAGGATTGCTTGAGCTCAGGAGTTTGAGACCTGCCTGGGCAGCATAGCAAGACCCTGTTTCTAAAAAAAGGAAATACAAAAATTAGCCTGGCGTGGTGGCACACGGTTGTCATCCCAGCTACTCAGGAGGCTGAGGTGGGAGTATTGCTTGAGCTCAGGAGGTTGAGGCTTCAGTGAGCTATGATCACACCACTGCACTCCAGCCTGAGTGACAGAGTAAGACTCTGTCTCAAAAGAAAATTATCCCAGACTATTGAAAAACAACAAGATGTAAAAGAAAAAAAAAAAAACTGAGAAACTGTTTGGAGTGAAATAGGCAATAGTGACATGACAAATACAAGGCGTGATGCTGAAATGAGCTTTTCATTAGCAGAAAAATGCTATAAAAGGTATTATTAGAAAAACTGGTGAAGTTCATACAAACTCTGTAACTTAGATATTTTCATCAATGCAAATTTTCTTATTTTGATGATTACAATTATTCTTAGGAACCATAATGAATTATTTAGGAGTAAGACATAAAGTCTGCAACTTATTCCCAAATGGTTCAGAAACAAAGTTACATGTGTGCTTATTTGTGTGTATATATGTGTGTACAGAGAGCAAGGGAGCAAGAAAGGGAGAGATAACATGATAAATCAGATGGTAAAATGTTAACAACTAAGGAATTTGAGTGAAGGAGTAAAGTGTAAATGTGAATTTCTTGTACTATCTTTGTAACATTTCTTTTCTTTTCTTTTCTTTCCTTTTCTTTTCTTTTCTTTCTTTCTTTCTTTCTTTCTTTTTTTTTTTTTTTTTTTTTTGAGATGGAGTCTCACTCTATCACCCAGTCTGGTGTGCAGTGGCACCATCTCAGCTCAACATAACCTCCACCTCCTGGGTTCAAGCCATTCTTCTGCCTCAGCCTCCGGAGTAGCTGGGATTTCAGGTGTGTGCCACCATGCCCGGCTAATTTTTGTATTTTGAGTAGAGACGGGGTTTCACCATGTTGGCCAGGCTGGTTTTGAACTCCTGACCTTGTGATCCACCCGCCTCAGCTTCCCAAAGTGCTGGGACTACAAGCGCGAGCCACCGCACCTGGTCCCTCGTAACATTTCTATGTTTGAAGTCACCTCAACATAGAAAGTTCAAAATTTTTTTTCTAATCATACATCACAGACTGCCTGGATGGGAGCATGTGTACACACACACACACACACACACACACACACACACACACACACAGAGGAGTTTCTGGTAATTTTCATGCTTGAACTATGCATTCCAACTTGGTGATGCTATGCCAAGTAAACAATTACGTCTGAAACTTTTTGAACACAGATTTCAAACCAATTAGCTCCAAATCTATGTACACATAAATTCAAATAATAATATCACCATCTTTGAGTACTTATAATATACTTGGCACTGTTTTAAATGCCTAAAATGAATTATCTTACTCTTTACAAGACCATTATGAAGTATCCTCTGACATGAGATCGTTGATATGATTTTCCTAATTCCACAATAAAAGAAGCAGAAGCACTTGCTGAGGCATCTCAGGTAATGTGCTGAAAGTCATATTGCCAGAAAGGGGTGTGGTGGGATTTGAACCCAGGTGGCCTGACACTGTGCCTGTGATCTTTAACTTAAACTAAGCACATGATGCCCTCATAGTTTTGAAGTGGGGTGAGGCAGGTAAATCCATACCTTTGCGATCTGCTACAGGGGCCAGGTAAGAAACCTGTTTCTTGAATGCCCCATGCTGTCTCTGGCCCACAGGACCTCATCATGCATGCTGTTCCTTTGTCTGGACAACTCTTCACACACCTTCCACTCAGTTAACTGCCGCTCACCTTTCACATCTGAACTTACTGCTCAGTCACCTGGGGAGACTGTACCCCCTAAACAAGATCATAATTTCCTGCCGCTTGCCATCAGACCCCACTGAATTCTGCCTGTCACACAACATATTCATCACAGTCGAAGAGTATTTACTTGTCTGCCTCCCCCAGAAGACTGTGAATTCTCTGCCTTGCTCAACCCTGAACCCCCAAATCCCCACTGCACAGAAGTGTGAGGCCCACAGATCTCAGAGGTGAAATCCGGGAGTTAGTATGGGAATACTGGGGTATATAGGAGTAATTCATCAACGTCCTTTTTCTATTAATTCAAGTCAGGCTAAAATGGATGAGAAGGATTTACGTTTTACTGGAATGGAAAATGATAGAGGATAAGATTAATTAGCCTGAATGAATCAAGATCGCATTCATTATTAGGGAAGGGCAAGCGAAAACAGACTGTGAGGGCAAGATGTTTATGGGAAATGCTTTCTTATTCTTAAAAACAAAAACAGAAACAAAAAACTGCACTAAAGGGAAAACCAGCCACTCTTATTCTGTTGGACTCTGTTGTGCCTGGATATAGTATCTGAAACTGTTACTATAGATGAAAGTATCATAAGTGAGATATCAACCAGATGCCAAAGACTTTCTTCCTGTGCCATATGGAGACAAGAATCCGCTGCCTGCTGACTTCTGATCCTCCTCCCAGATTCTCATCGGTGCCTTTTGGTGTCTGCAAAAGATTCAAAACTACGGAGCTATGTTTGTTCCTACGAAGTTCCACTGGAGGGCGCAATATCATTACTGTTACCAGCTAATAGAACGTGACCAGTTAGGGCTAACATGAATAATTTACTGCTCATTTTTATAAGCTCTCTTAGTATAGGCCACCCAAGAGAGAAAACAGTTTTGTGCCTTAGATGAAAGGACAACACAGGAAATTAGAAGAATGGCAACAATCCTTTTCTTCACCATCCCCCAGGAGTCCTGGTTGCTTCCTCTGCAAATCAGTGATGGCTTATACAAAGAACAGTATTAAAGACTCCGCGACTGGACGCGGTGGGTCAGGCCTGTAATCTCAGCACTTTGGGAGGCCGAGGTGAGTGGATCACCTGAGGTCAGGAGTTCAAGACCAGCCTGGCCAACATGGTGAAACCCCGTCTCTACCAAAAATGCAAAAAATTGCCCCGGGCGTGGTGGCGGACACCTGTAATCCCAGCTACTTGGGAGACTGAGGCAGGAGAATCGCTTGAACCCGGGAGGCGGAGGTTGCACTGAGCCGAGATCACGCCGCTGCACTCCAGCCTGGGCAACAAGAGCAAAACTCCATCTCAGAAAACAAACAAACAAACAAACAAACAAATAAATAAATAAATAAATATTCTGCTAACCTGTGGTTGGTCTGTTTGGGTCCCTGTGTATTCTTTCCTAGGAAAAGCATGAGGATTAGGGTTGGGCCATAGGACCTCATTCCTCTAAGAGTAATGGAACACCAGCTGCAGCAGCTCTGGTCTGTAACAAGGGTTCAGAACTTGTCCATGACAAGGTCTGAAAACCCGTCTTTCAAGAAAAGCCAGGCTTGGTCCGTGGCTCTTCCTGCCCATACATTATTATCATCTGCCAAATACAACATAGTAATTGACCAGGGGACACCTTCCAGGAAAACACAGCTGCAAATCTCTCTGATATTTCATAGTACTTCACCACTAGAGAGTCCCAGAAGTGAAAGCTCTGAGGCAGGCTTCCCCACTTTCCAGTTAACTGCTATTTCTGGGAACTCTTAGTATACCCCCACTTAGTGTGCAGGAACACAAATGGAAGCTGCAACTTTGGGCAAAGCATCCCTGTGTATGGGCCTCTGATGTAGCTGTCGCTTTCTAATATGTCTGATGTGATTACATGTATTCATTATTCTACTTTACAATAACCAGTATAATACAGTATGCTTTCTTTTGCTTCACTCTGATCTTGGGCAAGTCACTCACCCTCTTTGAGTTAGGTTTCTCATTGTATAGTGCGTGGAAATGTCACCTATCTCACAGTCTACTGGAATTTGCCATAGTACCTACACATTTGTAATAGTCATATATTTTTTTCTTTCAGCAATATATTTCAGGTACCAACTATATGCAAGACATTATTCTATGCACTTGATATACAGCAGCAAGCAAGAAAGACAAGATCCCCGGGCCATGTAGCATACATTCTAAGGGCAAAAAGAGAGACATCACACAGTTTAAAAGTATATATATTTCAGACATCGATAAATGTTATGCAGAAAGTGAAGTCAGATAGCGGGATAGAATGTGGGAAGGCATGAAAGGAGCTGCTTGAGATAGAATGTCCTTTAAAGACCTGTCCAAAGAAGTGACACTGAATGATAAGGATCCAGTATGTGAAAACTTGGGAGATCCGTGTTTCAGCAAACATAATGGCCCTGAAGTGATTTGACTGGCATATTTTAGGGACTAAAAGAATTTCAGGCTGGCTGGAGAATGTTGGATGAGAGGAAGACTTGTAGGAGATGAAGTTGGAAAGGTAATGGGTGGCCAGTTCACATAGTAGTGTGAAGACATTTGAATTGTATTTTATTTTCAGTGCATTGAGGAATCATTTGGAGGAGTTTGAAACAACAGAGGGATGTGATTTGATTTTCATTCTAAGGACCTCATGGGTGGATGAAAATGAAGGATCAAAACTATTTTCTGAAAATACTAAAACATGATTGGCCATTTCCATTGTGTTGTTATTTGCACTAATGGTGCAAAAACAATGATGGGTAAAACTGCTAGGGTCAGCACAAATCAAGGCAGTGGCATCAAACTACACCACACTACTGTACTAGTTGTCGAATTCCTTATTGCCACATGAAAAAGAAACATACACACACATACACACACACCCCATATATACATATATATGTAGTCAAATCTCAACGCTTGAGCACACATCTTTTTAATATTCTTGAGGATGAACAAAAAAGTGAGAAAGTACTGGTAAAGACCTTCTGTTTAGCACCAAAGCCAGATGATTGTCTCAAGGAAAAGAACTTGTATGATTATTTGAGTTTCTAGCTTAACCAGGGTTCCCCAGCTCCCAGGTGGGGGACTAGTACTGATCTGTGGCCTATTAGGAACTGGGCCACATAGCAGGAGGTGAGTGGAGGGCAAGCAGGCATTATGGCTGAGCACAGCCTCCTGTCAGATCAGCGGCTGTGTTAGATTCTCATAGGAGCAAGAACCTTATTGTGAACTGAGCATGTGAGGGACCTAGGTTGCGAGCTCTTTATGAGAAGCTAATGCCTGATGATAGGAAGTAGAAGAGTTTCATCCATACACCATCCTCCCCCCACAACCCCATCCATGGGAAAATTGTGTTCCATGAAACCAGTCCCTGATGCCAAAAAGGTTAGGGACCGCTCAGCCTAACTAGCTGGGTTTTTCTTCTCTGAATTCCGTTTTTACTTGAAAAGACTACTGACAGACAAACTGTGGTTATTCAGATGTGGGTATGTAAAAGATGTCTTGAAGATAAACAAAGGGAGCTTTGTTTCAACAAAAACAACTTACAGCATGTACTGCCAATGATAAAACTGGAACTCAAACAAAAATTAGAATTTTTTGGAAAACATGAATCTGCCGTCATAAGCTTGATACCTGCACAATACTCAGAGACTATTCGGATAATGTCAGGGCTATTGTTAATGAATGTGATTTTAAATTAGTTTGTATAATTCTTTTTAATTGATTTTTTATTGTGGAAAAATATACATAACATATGGTTTGCCATTTTAACCATGTTAAGTGTAGAATTCAGTGGCATTACCTACAGTTCTATTGTTGTACACCATCATCTCTATCCATACCCAGAATATTTTATTAAACTAAACTGAAACTCTGTTCCCATTAACCAATAACTCCCCATTTCCCCAGCTCCTGGTAGCCACTATGCTATATTCTATCTCTATGAATTTGATTGTTCTAGGTGCCTCATATAACATAAGTCATTCAATTTTTTTGTGACTACTTTATCTCATTATGTTTTCAAGGTTCATCCATGTTGTAGTATGCATCAGAATTTCATTTCTATACATACAATAGAATAATATTCTATTGTATGTATAAACTACATTTGATTTGATTTTTATTCTGATAATCTCATGGGTGGATAAAAACAAAGAGATCTATCTGGTCAAAGGTATTTTCTTAAAATACTAAAACATTATTGTGCATTTCCATTGTGTTGTCATTTGTGTTGATGCAAAGGCAGTGGTAAGTAAAATCATTTTATTTATTCATTCATCCATCCACAGACATTAGGATTGTTTCCACTTTTGGCTATTGTGAAAAATGCTGCTATGCACATTGGTGTACAAAGATTTGTATAAGCCTGTGTTCAATTCTTTGGGGTATATACCCAGAGCTGGAACATGGTAATTCTATGTTTAAATGTTTGAGGAACCACCATAATCTTTTCCATAGCAACTGAACCATTTTACATTCTCAACAGCAATGAGGCACTGTTACAATGTAGCCACTTCCTTACCAACACTCCATATTTTCCTTTTTTGTTTTTGATAGTAGCCATCCTAATGAGTATGAAGTGATATCTCATTGTGATTTTGATTTGCACTTCCCTAATGACTAGTGATGTTGAGTATCTTTTCATGTATTTTTTCACCATTGGTGTAGCTTCTTTGGAGAAGTGTCTATTCAAGCACTTTGCTTATTTTTAACTGAGTTATTTGTTTGTTGTTGTTGTTGATTATAGGAGTATTTGATATAGTCTAGATATTAATCTCTTATCTGATATATGACTTACAAATATTCTCCCCTATTTTATGGGTTTTGTTTTCATTCTCTTGATAGTTTTTTTTTTTTTTTTTTTTTTTTTTTGAGACAGAGTCTCATTCTAGTGCCCAGGCTGGAGTGCAGTGGCGCGATCTCGGCTCACTGCAACTTCTACCTCCTGGGTTCAAGCAATTCTCTTGCCTCAGCCTCCCGAGTAGCTGAGATTACATGCATGCACGACCATGCCTGGTTAATTTTTGTATTTTTGGTAGAGACAAGGTTTCACCATGTTGGCTAGGCTGATCTCGAACTCCTGACCTCAAGTGATCCACCCTCCTCAGTATCCCAAAGTGCTGGGATTACAGGCGTGAGCCACTGTGCCTGGTTTCTTGATAGTATTTTTGATGTGCAAAAGTTTATAATTTTGATAAAGTCCAATATATCTATTTTTTCCTTTGTTGCCTGTGCTCTTAGTATCACATCTAAGAAATCACTGCCAAATTTATTGTCATGAAGTTTTTCTCCTATATTTTCTTCGACAAGTTTTATAGTTTTAGCACTTAACATTTAGATATTTGATCCATTTTGAATTTTGTCTAATGGTTTTTGTCTGATTAATGTAATTTTGTCCAATATCAATATCACTTCTCCTACTCCCTTTTGCTTATTATTCTTGCTTATTATTTTTATGGAATATCTTTTGTGATCATTTCACTTTTAAACTATGCATGCCCTAGGTTTAAAGTGAGTTTCTGGTAGACAGTACATAGTTAGAACCTGCTTTTGTTTTTCCTTTGTATTCAATTTTTAAGTTTTTGTTTCATGGTGTTTGGTTTGTTTGTTTTTTGAGACACGGTCCCGTTGGCTCTGTCACGCAGGCCAGAGTGCAGTGGCACGATCGCGGCTCCCTGCAACCTCCGCCCCACCCCCGCCCAGTCAAGTAATCTTCCCACCTCAGCCTCCTGAGTAGCTGGGACTACAGGTGCATGCCACCACGCCCGGCTCATTTTTGTATTTTTTTCTTTTTTCTTTTTTTTTTTTTTTAGAGATGGGGATTCGCCATGTTGCCCAGGGTAGTCTCGATCTCCTGGACTCAAGCAATCCCCTGGCCTTAGCTTCCCAAAGTGCTGGGATTACAGGCGTGAGCCACTGGGTCTGGCTGTTTCATGGGTTCTTAAATTTCAGTTTTTCTTTTAGATACAGGGTGTGCATGCACAAGTTTGTTACATGGGTATATTGCACCCAGTTAGTGAGTATAGTACCCAAATAGGTAGTTTTTCAACTGACAGTCTTCCTCTAGCCTTCCCCCTCTAGAAGTCTGTGGTGTCTGCTTTTCTCATATTTATGTCCATGTGTGCTCAATGTTTAGCTCTTACTTATGAGAACATGCAGTATTTGGGTTTCTGTTCCTGCATTAAGGTGCTTAGGATTATGGCCTCCAGCTCCATGTTGCTGCAAAGTACAGGAAACATGATTTCACTCTTTTTATGGCTGCGTAGTAGTTCATGGTGTATATGCACCATATTTTCTTTATTTAGTCCAACATTGATGGACCCCAGAGTTGATTCTACATCTTTGTTATTGTGAATAGCACAGCAATGAACACATGAGTGCATGTGACTTTTTTCTATAATGATCTATTTGCCTTTGGATATTATATTAGTATCTTCTTGCATTGCTATAAAGAAATACCTGAGACTGGGTAATTTATAAAGAAAGGAGTTTTATTTGGCTCATGTTTCTGCAGGCTGTACAAGAAGCATAACAGTGGCATCTGCTTCTGGGGAGACCTCCAGATCTTACAAGAACTCACTCACTATCTCGAGTACATTACCAAGAGGGATGGTGCCAAACCATTCATAATAGATCCACCCCCATGATCCAATAACCTCCCATCAGGCTCCACCTCCAACACTGTGGATTACATTTCAATATGAGATTTTGATAGGGACACATCCAAACTATATCAGGTATATTCCCAGTAATGGGATTGCTGAGTTGAACGGTAGCTCTTTTTTAAGTTCTTTGAGAATAGATCCTGTTTTTTAATACATTCTGCCAATCTAAGTCTTTTCCTTGACAAGCTTGATCCACTTACATTTCAGGTAATTACTGATAGAGAAAGATTTAGTAATTCATTGTTTACCTGTTTTTGTATGTCTTACAGCTTTATGGTTTCTCATTTCTGTCCTTACTGCCTTTTTGTGTGTTTAATTATTTTTTTTGTAGTGACGCATTTTGATTTCCTTCTGATTTCCGTTTTGTGTATATTTTGTAGATATTTTCTTTGTGGTTACTAGGGGAATTACATACAACATCCTAAAACTAGAGCAATCCATTTTAAATTTATAACAATTATTTGAAGTGGAAATGTGTTAAATCCCAAGAATTTGCCCCCTGGAGATGCAACCTTGTGATTTTTCACATTTATTTGAACTGACTTTGGCTGTTAACAGAAATGTTTCTCAATAGTCTATCAATTCACATTTTCTACCTAATATAAGAAAGACTTTATCTTACTATTTTTAAAGTGGTCAATTAGATTTTGAAAATACTATCTTACAGGACAGCTCAGTGAAATGGTAAGAGTGTAGCTACTGTGGATGAAAATTCTCTGGATGTGGCCGGGCGCGGTGGCTCAAGCCTGTAATCCCAGCACTTTGGGAGGCCGAGACGGGTGGATCACGAGGTCAGGAGATCGAGACCATCCTGGCTAACATGGTGAAACCCCGTCTCTACTAAAAATACAAAAAACTAGCCGGGCGAGGTGGCGGGCGCCTGTAGTCCCAGCTACTTCGGAGGCTGAGGCAGGAGAATGGCGTAAACCCAGGAGGCGGAGCTTGCAGTGAGCTGAGGTCCGGCCACTGCACTCCAGCCCGGGCGACAGAGCAAGACTCCGTCTCAAAAAAAAAAAAGAAAATTCTCTGGATGTATTATTAAAATCCTAACCAGGATAGGATTCATTTGTACTGAGTGCTCATTGTGTGTCAATCGTGGAAGCATGGAAAATATATTGATGGTGGCCATCTCAGTGTTGATTTAATTATTTCTGAAGAGATATATGTTTAAAAAAAATTTTTTTTGAGATGGAGTCTTGCTCTGTCGCCCAGGCTGGAGTACAATGGTGTGATCTCCGCCCACTGTAACCTCCACCTCCTGGGCTCAAGTGATTCTCCTGCCTCAGCCTCCCAAGTATCTGGGATTACAGGCACGCGCTACCACGCCCAGCTAATTTTTTTTTGTATTTTTAGTAGAAACGGGATTTCACCATGTTGGCCAGGCTCGTGTCGAACTCCTGACCTCAGATAATCCACCCTCCTTGGCTTCCCAAAGTCCTGGGATTACAGGCGTGAGCCACCATTCCCGGCTGTTTAAATTTTATGTTAACAGGATTTCCATTAAACTGTTTGACACATACATATTGTTCAAATATAGTTATTGAATGAATAATTTTATGCAGGATTTGCTTATTCAGTCAGCATTTATGAAACATATAATATGTGTCTGAAACTGCCCTAGGCACACAGGATTCACAAATACATTAGACAGGTTTATTGCTTTTCACGGGTTTGTAGTCCAAAGGCAAGGTCATCCATCTAAACACATGTAATATGTAATCTTCTATTAAGGTCTGAATAGAAATCTTTCCTTCACGTTCGCTCTAGCTTCCAGGATATCATACGTGTTGTTCCTATTCCTTCTTCTGGGACAATTCTTACCCCTTCTCTAAACAGATAACTCCTTCTGGGTCTTAGGATATAGCTTACAAATCACTACTTCCATGAAGCTTTAGAATCTTCCCCACTACCAAACCAGAAGAAATTTTCATCCTGTCAACTATCAGGAGATCCCAAATTCCCCTATCATAATAAACATTTATATCACAGTTTGTTGCAGTTTGTATTACTTTACGTTGCTTCCAATAGACAGTAGCTCCAGAACATTCTCACTATCTACCTTACTCATTATCTTATTACTTATCTCAGACCTTAGTACAGTACCTGACATAAACACGTGTGAGGAAAGATACTACCATAGCTAGATTTTTCAGGCCATAGAATGGGAAATAAAATAGAGCCAAAATAATCTGCCAGCATCATCTAATCTTAGATGAGAAGGCACAGCTAAAGATTTTGCACTTTTACTGAATGGAACATATTTTTAATACCTTTATTGAGATATAATTAACATACCATAAACTTCACATGTTTAAGTTGTCAGTTTGAGAAGTTTTGAAGCTTGATTGCATCTGTGAAAACACCAAAATAAAGGTAATAAAGACATCTATCATCACCAAGAGTTTCCTCATGGTTCTTTGTAGTCTATACTCCTCACCTCTATTTCTAGCCTGCTCTGATCCCAGCCCAGGATAATCGCTTACAGGCTCCTTGTGTAAATTGGTTGGCATTTTCTAGAATTTCATATAAATGGAATCAAACAGTATGTCCTCTTTTATCTGGCATCTTTTCCTCACCATAATTATTAATGATGTTGTTCCACATAACAAAAGTTCACTCATTTTATTTTTGAGTAGTATTTAATTGTACAGATGTACTACATTTCCCTCATCTGTTGATGTTTCTAGTTTGCGGCTACTAAAATAAAGCTGGTATGAGTATTTAAATGTACATGTTCATTCACACAGTAGATATGTGCTTTCATTACTCTTGGATAAAAACCCAGAGTTGTAAAGACTGGATCATATGATAGGTATTTGTATAACTTTTTTAAAAACTGCCAAACCATTTACCAAAGTGGTTGTAACATTTTACAATTCACAAACAATGTTTGAGAGCTCCTGTTTCTTCACATCCTCAGGAACACTTGATGTGGTCAGGATTTTTAGTTTGAGATACTCTAATAAATATAGAATGGTATGTCTTTGTGTTGTAATTTCCATTTTCCTAATGACTAATGATGTTGAGCATTTTATGTGCTCATTTGCCATTCATATATCTTCTTAAGTAAAGCATCTGTTCATTTTTTTCCCATTTAAAAATTTGGATTGCTTGTTCTGTTATTATTGAGTTTTGATAGTTCCTTATGTACACTAGATATAAGTCCTGTATTAGGTATGTGATTTTCTAATATTTCCTCTAGTTCTGTGGCTTACCCTTTCTTTCATTTAATTATGTCTTTTGAAGGACAGAAGTTCTTAGTTTTAATGAATTCCAATTTGTCACTTTTCTTTCATCAAGCTTTCTGAGTTTCATATAAGATATTGTTGCCTACTGTATGGTCACAAAGATTTTTCTATATTTTCTTCTAGAAGTTGTATAGCTTTGCATTTTACATTTACATCTGTGATCCAATTAATTTTTATCTAGGATGTGCTGCATGGGTATAGATAGCAGGTTCTTCCATCACTGGTTATTGAAGAGATTATCTTTTATGCACTGAATTACCTTTGCACCTTTGTTGAAATACAATTGAACATACATGTGTGGTCTATTGCTGATGTCTATTCTATTCATTTTTGCCTATATTTTTGCCCATATTTGTACCATTACTATACTATCTTTATTAGTGTAGCTTTCTACTGTAAATTGTCCAAATTTGTTCTTTTTAAAAGTCATTTTGGCTATTTTGCATCCTTTGTAATTTCGCATGAAATTTGGAATTAGCTACAAAATAGTCTGTTGGAGTATTTATTGAATCTGTGTTTCTAGATCAGTTCAGATATTAACAAAATCGAGTCTTCCACATGAATACGACATAACTATCCATTTATTTAGATCATCCTCAAAAATCTCTCGGTACAATTTTCAGTGTATAGGTTTTGCCACCTTTAGTGAGATTTATCCCTAAGTATTTCATGCTTTTAATGTTATCATGCTGGTATTTTAATTTAAATATCAAATTGTTTGTTAGTAGTATATAGAAAGGCAAGTGATTTTTGTAGATATAGTAATGAGGTTTTTTTGCAGATTCTATAGGATTATTTTATGAAGATGATCATATCTTCATAGACAAAAGAGACAGTTTTACTTACTTCTTTCCAAGTTTTTCTTCTGACTCTTTTATTAACATTTTTTCTTGTATTATTGCACTGGTTAGATTAACCAGTGGACAACACATTTGTCCACTTTTTTCTCATTTTAAGAGGAAAGTACTCAGTCTTCATCACTACATTTCAAGTTACCTGTAGGTTTTTCATAGATGCCGTTTTCTTAGCAAGTTGAGGAAGATTGCTTCTGTTTCTAGTTTGGTAAGAGTTTTACCAGGAGTGAATGCTGGATTTGTCAAATGATGTTTCTGCATCTATTAAAATGACTATTTTACAAATTTGTTAATATTGTGAATTACATTGATTTGTTTTTCTAAGGTTAAACTACCTTTGCATTCTTTAGTCATGATGCATTATCCTTTTCCCCAGGTAATGCTGGCCTCATACAATGAGTCAGAAAATATTCCATTTCTTTAATTTTCTGGAAAAAAATTGTGTAGGTGGCATTATTTCTTCCTTGTATGATTAGTAGAATCCACAAGTAAATCCATCTGGGCCTTTAATTTTCTTTGTGGAAGGTGTTAAAGTATAAGCTTAATGTATTGAAGGGTGTTTTAATCACCTGCTATTTACCCCATTAGTGAGGGAGGGATTCCTGCCTAGGTTTATGGAAATGGCTGGCATATGACACGACACCGGACAAATGAGACTGATAGCAATTTATTAGTAACGTATACTCACAACCTGAGAGAGGAAGATACCATGCACCATGCAGTGACATACGAAGTGTTGCACTCAGAAATAAAGTGGAAAACCAGGGCCTGTGAAAGGCAGAGTTTGTAGTATTGTTAAAGTGCCCCAGGTTCACATGGGAGGATGTGATTGGCTTGTTTCAGTAATTCTATAGCCTGACAGAGAACTAAGACCTGCTACTCAGAGATAAGCAGGAACTGCATCTGGTCTGCTCGATAAGGAGGATTGTTTGCCTAGGGAGCCTTATCCATGGGAGCAGAGAGGGAAGGGAACTTGTGGATTCACCATTCAAGATCCTCCAAATTTCACCAGGTGTCAAGGTAATACATAATATTGGACCTTAATTTTAGGCCTCACACCACAAAGGTGGATACAGAGCTAGTCAGATTATCTATTTCTTCTTGACTAGCTGTTGTCTCTCAATGAATTTCTCTACTTTATTCAAGTTATTAAATGTGTTGACATATCGTTTTTTAAAAATAATTTTTCTCTATTTTTTTTTTTTTTTTTTTTTGAGACAGTCTTGCACTGTCACCCGGGCTGGAGTGCAATGGCATAATCTCAGCTCAGTGCAACCTCTGCCTCTCAGATTCGAGTGATTCTCCTGCCTCAGCCTCCGGAGTAGCTGGGATTACAGGCGCCCACCACCATGCCCAGATAATTTTTTGTATTTGTAGTAGAGACGGGGTTTCACCATGTTGGTCAGGCTGGTCTTGAACTCGTGACCTCATGATCCGCCCGCCTCAGCCTCCCAAAGTGCTGGGATTATAGCCGTGAGCCACCGTGCCCGGCCTCTATTTTTTAATATCTGTAGAATCTATGGTGATATCACACTTCTCATTCATGATCTTGATAATTTTTGCCTTCTCTCTTACTTTGCTGATCAATCTGGCTAAAGATTAATCAATATTTTGATCTCCTCAAAAACCTAGCTTCTGGTTACATTGGTTTTCTCTATTGTTTTTCTGTTATTTCATTGATTTCTTATCTGATTTTTGCTATTTTTTTATTCTTGCGCTGAGTTTCGTTTGATTTTTTTTTGTTGTTATTGTTGTTTTTTTTTTGATACGGAGTCTTACTCTGTTGCCCAGGCTGGAGTGCAGTGGTGTGCTCTCGGCTCATCGCAACCTCCACCTCCTGGGTTCAAGTGATTCTCCTGCCTCAGCCTCCCGAGTAGCTGGGATTACAGCTGCCTGCCACTATGCCCAGCTAAGTTTTGTATCTTTGGTAGAGATGGGGTTTCACCATGTTGGCCAGGCTAGTCTCGAACTCCTGACCTCAAATGATCTGCCCTCCTCGGCCTCCCAAAGTGTTGGGATCACAGGAGTGAGCCACCACACCCAGCCTTTATTTGACCTTTATATTGCTTCTTAAGATGGAACTTAATGTTATTAGCTTGAGATTTTGTTTAAATAACATCGAGTGCTGTAAATTCTCAACTAAGTGCTACTTTAGCTGCATCCCAGAAATGTAAACACATTTTGGATAGTTATTCATTTCAAGATAATTTATGATTATCCTTTTAATTTGTTCTTGTGGCTCATGGGTTATTTAGAAGTATGATGTTTGGTTTTCAAGTGTAGATTTTCACAATATCTTTCTGTTATTGATTTCTAATTCAATTACATTTCAGTCAGAGAATATACTTTCTGCTATTTCAAAACTTTTTAATTTATTGAGACTTGTTTATGGCCTATTATTTAAACATTCCATGTATGCTTGAGAATAATGTGTATTCTGTTGTTGTTTGGTTCAGCACTGTAAAAATGTCAATAGGTTACATTGGTTGACCCTGTTGTTCAAGTCTTCTATATCCTTACTGAATTTCTTTGTACTTGCTCTATCAGTTTTTTTGAGAGGACATGTTGACATCTCTATTATTATTGTGGACTTGTCTATGATTACAGTATAATCGATTTGTCAGTTCTTTATGTATTTTGAATTCTATTATTAAGTACATATTTAGAATTATCAAATCCCCTTGAAGAATTAAGCTCTTTATCATGATGAAATGACTCTCCTTATCCCGGATAATATTCATTGCTCTGGCATCTACTTGGCTTGAAATTAATATCGTCACTCCAGCATTATTTTGATGACTGATTGCATGATACACGTTTTTCATCCTATTATTTTTAACCTTTTATATCATTTGCAAATTAAGTGGATTTATGTAGGCATCATATTGGATTTCCTTTTTTTTAATCTTATGATGATCCCCGTCTTTTAATTGGGATATTTATACCATTTAATATGTAATACTATTTTTTAAATTATACTTTAAGTTCTAGGGTACATGTGCATAATGTGCAGGTTTGTTACATATGTATACTTGTGCCATGTTGGTGTGCTGCACCCATCAACTCGTCAGCACCCATCAACTCGTCATTTACATCAGGTATAACTCCCAATGCAATCAGTCCCCCCTCCACTCTCCCCATGATAGGCCCCAGTGTGTGATGTTCCCCTTCCCGAGTCCAAGTGATCTCATTGTTCAGTTCCCAACCATGAGTGAGAACATGTGGTGTTTGGTTTTCTGTTCCTGCTATAGTTTGCTGAGAATGATGGTTTCCAGCTGCATTCATGTCCCTACAAAGGACACAAACTCATCCATTTTTATGGCTGCATAGTATTCCATGGTGGATATGTGCCACATTTTCTTAATCCAGTCTGTCACTGATGGACATTTGGGTTGATTCCAAGTCTTTGCTATTGTGAATAGTGCCGCAATAAACATACGTGTGCGCGTGTCTTTATAGCAGCATGATTTATAATCCTTTGGGGATATACCCAGTAATGGGATGGCTGGGTCATATGGTATTTCTAGTTCTAGATCCTAGAGGAATCGCCATACTGTTTTCCACAATGGTTGAACTAGTTTACAATCCCACCAACAGTGTAAAAGTGTTCCTATTTCTCCACATCCACTCCAGCACCTGTAGTTTCCTGACTTTTTAATGATTGCCATTCTAACTGGTGTGAGATGGTATCTCATTGTGGTTTTGATTTGCATTTGCCTGATGGCCAGTGATGATGAGAATTTTTTCATGTGTCTGCTGGCTGTAAGAATGTCTTCTTTTGAGAAATGTCTGTTCATATCCTTTGCCCACTTTTTGATGGGGATGTTTGTTTTTTTCTCCTAAATTTGTTTGAGTTCTTTGTAGGTTCTGGATATTAGCCCTTTGTCAGATGAGTAGATTGTAAAATGTTCTCCCATTCTGTAGGTTGCCTGTTCACTCTGATGGTAGTTTCTTTTGCTGTGCAGAAACTCTTTAGTTTAATTAGATCCCATTTGTCAATTTTGGCTTTTGTTGCCATTGCTGTTGGTGTTTTAGACATGAAGTCCTTGCCCATGCCTATGTCCTGAATGGTATCACCTAGGTTTTCTTCTCGGGTTTTTATGGTATTAGGTCTAACATTTAAGTCTCTAATCCATCTTGAATTAATTTTTGTATAAGGAGTAAGGAAAGGATCCAGTTTCAGCTTTCTACTTATGGCTAGCCAATTTTCCCAGCACCATTTATTAAATAGGGAATCCTTTCCCCATTTCTAGATTTTCTCGTGTTTGTCAAAGATCAGATGGCTGTAGATGTGTGGTATTATTTCTGAGGGCTCTGTTCTGTTCCATTGATCTATATCTCTGTTTTGGTACCAGTACCATGCTGTTTTGGTTACTGTAGCCTTGTAGTATAGTTTGAAGACAGGTAGTGTGATGCCTCCAGCTTTATTCTTTTGACATAGGATTGTCTTGACAATGCGGGCTCTTTTTTGGTTCCACATGAACTTTAAAGCAGTTTTTTCCAATTCTGTGAAAAAAGTCGTTAGTAGCTTAATGGGGATGCAATTGAATCTATAAATTACCTTGGGCGGTATGGCCATTTTCACGATATTGATTCTTCCTATCCATGAGCATGGTATGTTCTTCCATTTGTTAGTGTCCTCTTTGATTTCACTGAGCAGTGGTTTGTAGTTCTCCTTGAAGAGGTCCTTGACATCCCTTGTAAGTTGGATTCCTAGGTATTTTATTCTCTTTGAAGCAATTGTGAATGGGAGTTCATTCATGATTTGGCTCTCTGTTTGTCTGTTACCAGTGTATAAGAATGCTTGTGATTTTTGCACATTGATTTTGTATCCTGAGACATTGCTGAAGTTTCTTATCAGCTTAAGGAGATTTGGGGCTGAGACAATGGGGTTTTCTAAATATGCAATCACGTCATCTGCAAACAGGGACAATTTGACTTCTTCTTTTCCTAACTGAATACCCTTGATTTCTTTCTCTTGCCTGATTGCCCTAACCAGAACTTCCAATACTATGTTGAATAGGAGTGGTGAGAGAGGGCATCCCTGTCTTGTGCCAGTTTTTAAAGAGAATTTTTCCAGTTTTTGCCCATTCAGTATGATATTGGCTGTGGGCTTGTCATAAATAGCTCTTATCATTTTGAGATATGTTCCATCAATACCGAATTTATTGAGAGTTTTTAGCATGAAGGGCTGTTGAATTTTGTCAAAGGCCTTTTCTGCATCTATTGAGATAATCATGTGGGTTTTGTCTTTGGTTCTGTTTATATGCTGGATTACATTTATTGATTTGCGTATGTTGAACCAGACTTGCATCTCAGGGATGAAGCCCCCTTCATCATGGTGGATAAGCTTTTTGATGTGCTGCTGGATTCGGTTTTCCAGTGTTTTATTGAGGATTTTTGCATCGAAGTTCATCAGGGATGTTGGTCTAAAATTCTCTGTTTTTGTTGTATCTCTGTCAGGCTTTGGTATCAGGATGATGTTGGCCTCATAAAATGAGTTAGGGAGGATTTCCTCTTTTTCTATTGATTGGAATAGTTTCAGAAGGAATGGTACCAGCTCTTCCTTATACCTCCGGTAGAATTCGGCTGTGAATCCGTCTGGTCCTGGACTTTTTTTGGTTGGTAGGCTATTAATTATTGCCTCAATTTCAGAGCCTACCATTGGTCTATTCAGGAATTCAACTTCATCCTGGTTTAGTCTTGGGAGAGTGTAAGTGTCCAGGAAATTATCCATTTCTTCTAGATTTTCTAGTTTATCTGCGTAGAGGTGTTTATGGTATTCTCTGATGGTACTTTGTATTTCTGTGGGGTTGGTGGTGATATCCCCTTTTTCTTTTATTTATCTATTTTATTTATTTATTTTTATTATACTTTAAGTTCTAGGGTACATGTGCATAACGTGCAGGTTTGTTACATATGTATACTTGTGCCATGTTGGTGTGCTGCACCCATCAACTCGTCAGCACCCATCAATTCATCATTCATGTCATGTATAACTACCAATGCAATCCCTCCCCCCTCCCCCCTCCCCATGATAGGCCCCGATGTGTGATGTTCCCCTTCCCGAGTCCAAGTGATCTCATTGTTCAGTTCCCACCTATGAGTGAGAACATGCGGTGTTTGGTTTTCTGTTCTTGTGATAGTTTGCTAAGAATGATGGTTTCCAGCTGCATCCATGTCCCTACAAAGGATGCAAACTCATCCTTTTTTATGGCTGCATACTATTCCATGGTGTATATGTGCCACATTTTCTTTTTTTTTTTTTTTTTTTTTTTTTTTTTTTTTTTTTTTTTTTTTTTTTTTAATTTTTAACCTCTTTATTTTGAAATGATTTTGTATTTGCAATAATAGCACAAAGAATTCCAACACAGCCATGATTTAGCTTAGCCCAAATTAATACTTACAATAACAACAGGGTAATCATCATAACTGGAAAGTTGAAAATGTATTAAACTATAGACATTTAAATTTCATCAATTATCCCATAAATGTCCTTTTTCTTTTTTTTTTTTTTTTTTTTTTTTTTTTTTTTTTTATTATACTTTAAGTTCTAGGGTACATGTGCATAACGTGCAGGTTTGTTACATATGTATACTTATGCCATGTTGGTGTGCTGCACCCATCAACTCGTCAGCACCCATCAATTCATCATTTATATCATGTATAACTCCCCAATGCAATCCCTCCCTCCTCCCCCCTCCCCCCTCCCCATGATAGACCCCAGTGTGTGATGTTCCCCTTCCCGAGTCCAAGTGATCTCATTGTTCAGTTCCCACCTATGAGTGAGAACATGCGGTGTTTGGTTTTCTCTTCTTGTGATAGTTTGCTAAGAATGATGGTTTCCAGCTGCATCCATGTCCCTACAAAGGACGCAAACTCATCCTTTTTTATGGCTGCATAGTATTCCATGGTGTATATGTGCCACATTTTCTTAATCCAGTCTGTCACAGATGGACATTTGGGTTGATTCCAAGTCTTTGCTATTGTGAATAGTGCCGCAATAAACATACGTGTACATGTGTCTTTGTAGTAGACTAATTTATAATCCTTTGGGTATATACCCAGTAGTGGGATGGCTGGGTCATATGGTACATCTAGTTCTAGATCCTTGAGGAATTGCCATACTGTTTTCCATAATGGTTGAACCAGTTTACAATCCCACCAACAGTGTAAAAGTGTTCCTATTTCTCCACATCCACTCCAGCACCTGTAGTTTCCTGACTTTTTAATGATTTCCATTCTAACTGGTGTGAGATGGTATCTCATTGTGGTTTTGATTTGCATTTCTCTGATGGCCAGTGATGATGAGCATTTTTTCATGTGTCTGTTGGCTGTATGAATGTCTTCTTTTGAGAAGTGTCTGTTCATATCCTTTGCCCACTTTTTGATGGGGTTGTTTGCTTTTTTCTTGTAAATTTGTTTGAGTTCCTTGTAGATTCTGGATATTAGCCCTTTGTCAGATGAGTAGATTGCAAAAATTTTCTCCCATTCTGTAGGTTGCCTGTTCACTCTGATGGTAGTTTCTTTTGCTGTGCAGAAGCTCTTTAGTTTAATTAGATCCCATTTGTCAATTTTGGCTTTTGCTGCCATTGCTGTTGGTGTTTTAGACATGAAGTCCTTGCCCATGCCTATGTCCTGAATGGTACTACCTAGGTTTTCTTCTAGGGTTTCTATGGTATTAGGTCTAACATTTAAGTCTCTAATCCACCTTGAATTAATTTTCGTATGAGGAGTAAGGAAAGGATCCAGTTTCAGCTTTCTACTTATGGCTAGCCAATTTTCCCAGCACCATTTATTAAATAGGGGGTCCTTTCCCCATTTCTTTTTTCTCTCAGGTTTATCAAAGATCAGATGGCTGTAGATGTGTGGTATTATTTCTGAGGACTCTGTTCTGTTCCATTGATCTATATCTGTGTTTTGGTACCAGTACCATGCTGTTTTGGTTACTGTAGCCTTGTAGTATAGTTTGAAGTCAGGTAGCGTGATGCCTCCAGCTTTGTCCTTTTGACTTAGGATTGTCTTGGCAATGCGGGCTCTCTTTTGGTTCCATATGAACTTTAAAGCAGTTTTTTCCAGTTCTGTAAAGAAGCTCATTGGTAGCTTGATGGGGATGGCATTGAATCTATAAATAACCTTGGGCAGTATGGCCATTTCCACAATATTGATTCTTCCTATCCATGAGCATGGTATGTTCTTCCATTTGTTTGTGTCCTCTTTGATTTCACTGAGCAGTGGTTTGTAGTTCTCCTTGAAGAGGTCCTTTACATCCTTTGTAAGTTGGATTCCTAGGTATTTTATTCTATTTGAAGCAATTGTGAATGGAAGTTCATTCCTGATTTGGTTCTCTGTTTGTCTGTTACTGGTGATTTTTGCACATTGATTTTGTATCCTGAGACTTTGCTGAAGTTTCTTATCAGCTTAAGGAGATTTGGGGCTGAGACGATGGGGTTTTCTAAATATACAATCATGTCATCTGCAAACAGGGACAATTTGACTTCTTCTTTTCCTAACTGAATACCCTTGATTTCTTTCTCTTGCCTGATTGCCCTGGCCAGAACTTCCAAGACCATGTTGAATAGGAGTGGTGAGAGAGGGCATCCCTGTCTTGTGCCAGTTTTCAAAGGGAATTTTTCCAGTTTTTGCCCATTCAGTATGATATTAGCTGTGGGTTTGTCATAAATAGCTCTTATTATTTTGAGGTACGTTCCATCAATACCGAATTTATTGAGCGTTTTTAGCATGAAGGGCTGTTGAATTTTGTCAAAAGCCTTTTCTGCATCTATTGAGATAATCATGTGGTTCTTGTCTTTGGTTCTGTTTATATGCTGGATTACGTTTATTGATTTGTGAATGTTGAACCAGCCTTGCCTCCCAGGGATGAAGCCCCCTTGATCATGGTGGATAAGCTTTTTGATATGCTGCTGAATCCGGATTTCCAGTATTTTATTGAGGATTTTTGCATCGATGTTCATCAGGGATATTGGTCTAAAATTCTCTTTTTTTGTTGTGTCTCTGCCAGGCTTTGGTATCAGGATGATGTTGGCCTCATAAAATGAGTTAGGGAGGATTCCCTCTTTTTCTATGGATTGGAATAGTTTCAGAAGGAATGGTACCAGCTCCTCTTTGTACCTCTGGTAGAATTCAGCTGTGAATCCATGAATCCATCTGGTCCTGGACTTGTTTTGGTTGATAGGCTATTAATTATTGCCTCAATTTCAGAGCCTGCTATTGGTCTATTCAGGGATTCAGCTTCTTCCTGGTTTAGTCTTGGAAGAGTGTAAGTGTCCAGGAAATTATCCATTTCTTCTAGATTTTTTAGTTGATTTGCGTAGAGGTGTTTATAGTATTCTCTGATGATAGTTTGTATTTCTCTGGGGTCCGTGGTGCTATCCCCTTTATCATTTTTTATTGAGTCTATTTGATTCCTCTCTCTTTTCTTCTTTATTTGTCTTGCTAGTGGTCTGTCAATTTTGTTGATCTTTTCTAAAAACCAACTCCTGGATTCATTGATTTTTTGGAGGGTTTTTTGTCTCTCAATCTCCTTCAGTTCTGCTCTGATCTTAGTTATTTCTTGCCTTCTGCTAGCTTTTGAATGTGTTTGCTCTTGCTTCTCCAGTTCTTTTAATTGTGATGTTAGAGTGTCAATTTTAGATCTTTCCAGCTTTCTCTTGTGGGCATTTAGTGCTATAAATTTCGCTCTACACACTACTTTAAATGTGTCCCAGAGATTCTGGTATGTTGTATCTTTGTTCTCATTGGTTTCAAAGAACATCTTTATTTCTGTCTTCATTTTGTTATGTACCCAGTAGTCATTCAGGAGCAGGTTGTTCAGTTTCCATGTAGTTGAGCGGTTTTGATTGAGTTTCTTAGTCCTGACTTCCAGTTTGATTGCACTGTGGTCTGAGAGATAGTTTGTTATAATTTCTGTTCTTTTACATTTGCTAAGGAGTGCTTTACTTCCAATTATGTGGTCAATTTTGGAATAAGTGCGATGTGGTGCTGAGCAGAATGTATATTCTGTTGATTTGGGGTGGAGAGTTCTATAGATGTCTATTAGGTCTGCTTGGTGCAGAGATGAGTTCAATTCCTGGATATCCTTGTTAACTTTCTGTCTCATTGATCTGTCTAATGTTGACAGTGGAGTGTTGAAGTCTCCCATTATTATTGTATGGGAGTCTAAGTCTCTTTGTAAGTCTCTAAGGACTTGCTTTATGAATTTGTGTGCTCCTGTATTGGGTGCATATATATTTAGGAGAGTTAGCCCTTCCTGTTGAATTGATCCCTTTACCATTATGTAATGGCCTTCTTTGTCTCTTTTGATCTTTGATGGTTTAAAGTCTGTTTTATCAGAGACTAGGATTGCAACCCCTGCTTTTTTGTGTTCTCCATTTGCTTGGTAGATCTTCCTCCACCCCTTTATTTTGAGCCTATGTATATCTCTGCATGTGAGATGGGTCTCCTGAATACAGCAGACTGATGGGTCTTGACTCTTTATCCAGTTTGCCAGTCTGTGTCTTTTAATTGGAGCATTTAGTCCATTTACATTTAAGGTTAATATTGTTATGTGTGAACTTGATCCTGCCATTATGATATTAACTGGTTATTTTGCTCGTTAGTTGATGCAGTTTCTTCCTAGCCTCGATGGTCTTTACATTTTGGCATGTTTTTGCAATGGCTGGTACCGGTTGTTCCTTTCCATGTTTAGAGCTTCCTTCAGGGTCTCTTGTAAGGCAGGCCTGGTGGTGACAAAATCTCTAAGCAAATGGTTATCTGTAAAGGATTTTATTTCTCCTTCACTTATGAAACTTAGTTTGGCTGGATATGAAATTCTGGGTTGAAAATTCTTTTCTTTGAGAACGTTGAATATTGGCCCCCACTCTCTTCTGGCTTGGAGAGTTTCTGCCGAGAGATCTGCTGTTAGTCTGATGGGCTTCCCTTTGTGGGTAACCCGACCTTTCTCTCTGGCTGCCCTTAAGATGTTTTCCTTCATTTCAACTTTGGTGAATCTGGCAATTATGTGTCTTGGAGTTGCTCTTCTCGAGGAGTATCTTTGTGGTGTTCTCTGTATTTCCTGAATTTGAATGTTGGCCTGCCCTACTAGGTTGGGGAAGTTCTCCTGGATGATATCCTGAAAAGTGTTTTCCTACTTGGTTCCATTTTCCCCCTCACTTTCAGGCACCCCAATCAGACGTAGATTTGGTCTTTTTACATAATCCCATACTTCTTGCAGGCTTTGTTCATTTCTTTTTCTTCTTTTTTCTTTTGGTTTCTCTTCTCGCTTCATTTCATTCATTTGATCCTCAATCGCTGATACTCTTTCTTCCAGTTGATCGAGTCAGTTACTGAAGCTTGTGCATTTGTCACGTATTTCTCATGTCATGGTTTTCATCTCTGTCATTTCATTTATGACCTTGTCTGCATTAATTATTCTAGCTATCAATTCTTCCACTCTTTTTTCAAGATTTTTAGTTTCTTTGCACTGGGTACGTAATTCCTCCTTTAGCTCTGAGAAGTTTGATGGTCTGAAGTCTTCTTCTCTCATCTCATCAAAGTCATTCTCCATCCAACTTTGATCCATTGCTGGCAATGAGCTGCGTTCCTTTGGAGGGGGAGATGCGCTCTTATTTTTTGAATTTCCAGCTTTTCTGCCCTGCTTTTTCCCCATCTTTGTGGTTTTATCTGTCTCTGGTCTTTGATGATGCTGACGTACTGATGGGGTTTTGGTGTGGGTGTCCTTCCTGTTTGTTAGTTTTCCTTCTGACAGTCAGGACCCTCAGCTGTAGGTCTGTTGGAGATTGCTTGAGGTCCACTCCAGACCCTGTTTGCCTGGGTGTCAGCAGCAGAGGCTGCAGAAGATAGAATACTGCTGAACAGCAAGTGTACCTGTCTGATTCTTGCTTTGGAAGCTTCCTCTCAGGGGTGTACTCCACAGTTTGAGGTGTGGGGTGTCGGTCTGCCCCTAGTGGAGGATGTCTCCCAGTTAGGCTACTCAAGGGTCAGGGACCCACTTGAGCAGGCAGTCTGTCCGTTCTCAGATCTCAACCTCCCTGTTGGGAGATCCACTGCTCTCTTCAAAGCTGTCAGACAAGAGTCGTTTGCGTCTGCAGAGGTTTCTGCTGCTTTTTGTTGTTGTTGTTGTTGTTGTTGTTGTTTAGCTGTGCCCTGTCCCCAGAGGTGGAGTCTACAGAGACGGGCAGGCCTCCTTGAGCTGCTGTGAGTTCCACCCAGTTCGATCTTCCCAGGGCTTTGTTTACCTACTTAAGCCTCAGCAATTGCGGGCGCCTCTCCCCAAGCGTCGCTGCTGCCTTGCAGTTAGATCACAGACTGCTGTGCTAGCAATGAGGAAGGTTCCGTGGGCGTGGGACCCTCCCGGGCAGGTGTGGGGTATAATCTCCTGGTGTGCCCGTTTGCTTAAAGCGCAGTATTGGGGTGGGAGTTACCCGATTTTCCAGGTGGTGTGTGTCTCAGTTCCCCTGGCTAGGAAAAGGGATTCCTTTCCCCCTTGCGCTTCCCAGGTGAGGCGATGCCTCGCCCTGCTTCAGCTCTTGCTGGTCGGGCTGCAACAGCTGACCAGCACCGATTGTCCAGCACTCCCTAGTGAGATAAACCCTGTACCTCAGTTGAAAATGCAGAAATCACCTGTCTTCTGTGTCGCTGGTGCTGGGAGAAGGAGACTGGAGCTGTTCCTATTCGGCCATCTTGCTCCGCGCCCCCCCACAATACACTATTGTTAACTGTAGTCACCATGCTCCACAATGGATATCAAAACATTGATTTCTCCTGTGTAGCGGAAACTGTCTACTCTTTGACCAACATCTGCCAATCCTCCCAATACCCAGCCTCTGGTAACCACCATTCTACTCTTTGCTTCCATAAGTTTGGCAAAATTAATTTTAGAAAGTAACCCACATATATGCCATCGGCCAGAAAATGCACATCAAACACAATTGCATTGGTAGATTATAAGTAGGTTGATGGAAAAACTGTATCATGCTAAAGTTAACTTTTTAAAAGCAGGATTGGTTATATCAGTATTAGAGAATGTATTCTTTGCAGCAATAAAATTAATAGACACAGGTAGGATGTTACATAATGGTATAGGGATAAATCCACCTGGAAGACATAGCAACACTAAACGTGCTTGCAGCAAGAAGCAAAGCCTCAGACTACATGAAACAAAAGCTGCTAGAGCTGACAAGAGTAAGATTTCAACACTCCACTTTCAGCAATTGATTGTACTATTTTCTGATTGGATTGGAAAGCAAAACAACTGTAGACTGAATTCCCAAAGCCTACCTATAGCAAATGAGTCAAAAATGTTAATTCAAAAAGACAAAGTATACTAAATATTATAGATTGTATTTTTTTCAAAATTTTAAGTGCCAATCTCCGGAGTGACTCTCAGCAGTGGGAGTATTGCATTTATCTATGGAACTCAAGCATGTGTCTCTGACGTACCTTAGTCTATAGCACATGTAATCCAAAATAAAAATTTTTTAAAGTAGGTCACATTGTGCCATTCACATTTACTGATACATCAGATACATTTGCTCCTAGGTCTTTCAAATAACATTATGCTATTCTTTCTTCTGTGTCCAAGCAAAGGCTTTAAGAGCCAGCCTCCCAAAGTGCTGGGATTACAGGCATGAGCCACTGTGCCCGGCCAAGTGCAGATAATTTTTTAAAAGTGATTCACAATCTTAAAATCTAACCAGAATGAATTACGGTTAGAATGCAATAAAACAGACAAAAAAGGGCACATATTATTGCAAAAGAGTGCAATTTCCAAGGGAGATATGACACTTACGATTATTGTGCACCAGCAATATGTCACCAACATTCCTAAAGAAAAAGATACAGAAGACTCAAGGAAAAACAGACACAAATCAGCAATACAGAATTTTACATAGGCTCTCTCAGATCAAAGGGACACAATTAATAAGAACATAGAACTACATAAATAACAAATAAGATAGGTCTGACTGCTCCATATTGTGGTCTGCACCTGCACCAAGATCTCAGGCTTTAACTCTCATAAATGGGAAGTAGGTCATAAGGGCCAATGTTCCTGCAATAGTAACCGAACAAAGCCTGGGTGAAATCATGTTTAAAAATTCAAAAACATGCCGGGCGCGGTGGCTCACACCTGTAATCCCAGCACTTTGGGAGGCCCAGGCGGTGGATCACGAGGTCAGGAGTTCAAGACCATCCTAGCCAAGATGGTGAAACCCATCTCTACTAAAATAGGAAAATTAGCTGAGCGTGGTGGCGGGCACCTATAATCCCAGCTACTCAGGAGGCTGAGGCAGAGAATTGCATGAACCTGGGAGGTGGAGGTTACAGTGAGCTGAGATTGTGCCACTGCACTCCAGCCTGGGCAACAGGCTCAAAAAAAAAAAAAAAAAAAAAAATCAAAAACAAATACAGTACTCAGAGGACAGTGAGGATCTCTTAAGGGAAGGCAGGACCTGCAGATTAAATCTAGGACTTCAAACTGCTTTCACTCAGAATGCCTACCTGAAAAGAAACAGCTGTAAAACTAAGCTATGCTTTGGTGACACCGCTAGAGATGAAAGCCATATCTCAGAGCTGACCAAAGGTGGTGATGTTGGTAAACCACCTCCTCACTTTTAGGTGAGACCCCAATGGCCATCACTTTCTGAGTCAGGAGGAAGAAACCATAAGTAAATCAGCTGTCACTTGTAGCCTGACTTTGCATCACCTGGGTGCAAATTATAAAATACATTAAACTGGATGGCGATGCAAATACCACAGATAGAGCTAGGGAATACAGCTAACCTAGGTGGAAACGTATATCCTTAAAGGCATATAATTGAAAAGGAAGAACAGCTGAAAATTACTTACGCATCCATCTAGAGAAATTACAAAAATAACAACAAAATAAACACAAATAAATACAAAGAATCATTGAAAAAAGAAATGAATGAGAAAGAAACCAAATACTCAATAGAGAGTTTTAACAAAGGGCTTCACCAGTCCTTAAAAGTCTGTAAAACCTCGGCTGGGTGCAGTGGCTCACTCCTGTAATCCCAGTTCTTTGGGAGGCTGAGGCGGGCGGATCATTTGAGCACAGTTCAACATGGTGAAACCTCGTCTCTGGTCAACCTGGTGAAACCCCATCTCTACTAAAAATGCAAAAATCAGCCAGTTGTGGTGGTACCTGCCTGTTGTCCCAGCTACATGGGAGGGTAAGACAGGAAAATCGCTTGTACTCCAGAAGCGAATGTTGCAGCGAGCTGAGATCGCGCCACTGCTCTCCAGCCTGGGCAACAGAGCAAGACTCTGTGTCAAAAGCAAAACGCAAAAAACAAAAAGTCTGTAAAACTCATAAACCGCGGGTGAGACTTGTGAAGATAAAAGAAGTAAACACACAAATTGGTAATATCAGGAATCAAAACTGGGAGGCACACCATTAGAGACCATCAGGCCAATAAGTTGAAAATTTAGAGGAATTGGACAAACGGTAAAATACTTAAAATACTGAAACCTAAGAGAAGATGTAAAAACATGATTGGATCTGTAAATGTAAAATATATGCAATCAGTAATTAAATAATTTTGACAAAAAATCTCTAGTCCCAGATGGATCATAAATGAGTTCTGTCAATGTTTATGTGAGAGATCACTCCAGTACCGCACAACTTTTTCAGGGAATAGAGGTAGCGAGTACACTACCCCTTGTCTTTTACTAAGCGAACCTTGACATGGAAACTAGACAAAGATAATTTGAGAATGGCAAATTTCAAAGCAATTTGTCTCATAAAAATACATGAAAATATCACATGCCACATACTTGTTAAAAAGGCTAGCAATATCTTTTAAAAAGATACTATAAAAGCTAAAAATATATACATATTTTAAAAAAAGATAGTATATGATATGGTTTGGATGTATGTCCCCATCCAAATCTCATGTTCAATTGTAATCCACAATGTGAAGGTGGGGCCTGGTGGGAGGTGACTGGATCATGGGACAGAGTTCTCATAAATGGTGTAGCACCATCCCCGTAGTGCTTTTCTCCTGATAGTGAGTTATCGGGAGACCTGGTCCTTTAAGTGTGTAGCACCTCCCCCAATCTGTCTTCCTCCTGCTCCGGCCACGTAAGAGGTGCCTGCTTCCTCTTGGCCTTCAGCCATGATTGTAAGTTCTCTGAGACATCCCCAGAAGAAGAAGCCCCTATGCTTCTTGTACAGCCTGTAAAACCATGAGCCAATTAAACCTCTTTCTTTTATAAATTACCCGGTCTCAGGTATTTCTTTATAGCAGTGTGAGAACGGACTAATACGCTATACTATGACCAAGTTGTATTTATTCTAGCAAAGCAAGGTTGGTTTAACATTAGAAAAGGAATCAATGTAATTCACCACTTGAACAGATTAAAGGGAAGAAGAAAACTAAATGTGATCACCTCAATAGATGCAGGAAAATAATTTGGTAAAAGTCATCATTCATTCATGATGAAACAACCTGTGGAAAAGTCGGACTCTATGAGCCTCTCCGAGAGAGTTTCAGATGCAATGTTGGAGTCGACAGTCTTTGGAGATATGTCACAGCACCAGAATTCCTACTAGGAAAAGGTAATAAGTTTAAGTGCATGAAGACTAAAAGAAGATTCTGCAAGCAAAATTCATCTAAAGTAAAGTTAAACTTCAAGAAGCAAAGTTTAAAAGTGCTTACCAACCATATCGCAAAGGGTAGATTTCCCTAATAGGTAGATACCCTCAGTGGATTCATTTTTTGAAAAAAGGAAATAAGCCTACTCTATTGTCATTGATAACGCTAGCTGCTGTAACAGATGAACTCCAACTTCTTAGTGGCCTAACACTATGAACATTTTTCTTGCCTACATTTTTCCAAAAGGAAACAGGACTGGGGAGGGTTGGCTCTTCTTTTTGAAAATAATCTAGGACCAGTTGACAGAAGCTCTGCTATCTTCAACACTTGGCTTCATGGGTCGCTCTGGGTGTCAGCATCTTTCCAGCAGATGGGGAAGAAAGAGTAGGAGGATCCTACAGGAGGTTTTTATGAATCATGCTTGGGAGAGTTGCCACTCGGGCCCACCATCCATTGCCCAGGCCTCAGTCCACCAGCCACAGGTACCTGCCAGGATGCTGGGAAACCCCAGGAGGAAAAGGAAACAGATCTGGAGGACAGCTAGTCATCTCTGTACATGTGGGCCTGAACAGTTCACAAAAAGAAAAACACAAAAAGCTCCCAAATGAATATAAAACTTCCTAGCCTCGCTCCTAATGAGAGAAACGGGTATCTGAAGCACAATAAAATACTGTCCATCATCTATCCTACGGACAGATATGCAAATGTTTGACACAGACTGATTTGGCGAGGATATGGGAAGAGTCACATCCTGCATTGTTAGTATGGGTGTAACTTGATGTAACACCTAGAGAAGGCAGTTTAGCAATATCTGTCCACATGGTGTGCGTGGTGTGTGCTTTACCCTCCTCCTCCAGAAATCCTGCTGCTATGAATTGGTCCTTTGGATGTACTTGCACTTGTATGGAATGACATTACATGTTAGTTTACTCAATGCGGTGTTGTCTGTAATAGCCTAAGCCCGGGCAAAACCCTGTGTCAACATGGCACCGGCTAAACAAAGAAAAGGATATATCCGCATCAAAGGATGCCATGCAGGCATGACAAAGAACAGAATGCTTTCACCTGTGTGGAGCTACACTGCGTGAATGCAAATCCTGGTTCTTCCCCTCGTTTAGAAGTATTACCTATGGCAAATTATGTCAATTGCATGTGTTCTTCACTCCTCCTGCACAAAATGAGGAAAGCACCTACTTCCCTAGGTTATGGTGAGGATGAGCTTAATAGATTTGAAGCATTTACAACAATGGCATAGCAGGCACGCTATAAACTTTTGGCTGTATTAAGCACAGAATGTACTCCAGGATACATTATTATTATTATTTAGATGGAGTTTTGCTCTTGTTGCCCAGGCTGGAGTGCAGTGGCGGTATCTCAGGTCACCCCAACCTCCCCTCCCGGGTTCAAGCGATTCTCCTGCCTCAGTCTCCCGAGAAGGTGGGATTACAGGTGTGTGCCACCACACCCGGCTAATTTTGTATTTTTAGTAGAGATGAGGTTTCTCCATGTTGGTCAGGCTGCTCTCGAACTCCCGACCTCAGGTGATCCACCCACCTCAGCCTCCCAAAGTGCTGGGGTTACAGGCGTGAGCCACCGTGCTCGGTCCCAGGATCCATTCTGAGATGGAAAAAAATGCCAGGTCCACACACCGTTTGGTGCTTGCCTTAATATATAGAAAGAGGAGTTTGCATGATGTATACGCCTGAATCCCAGTGATGTTCCTCCAGAAGGGCATCTAAAAGCCTGGCCTAAAAGAGGAGGGGCCTTTAAGAAATAGCTCTGGATGGTTCAGCAATGGAGGTGAGAAGACCCGTTGCCTGCACATAGTTTAGAAACTTTGGAATTTTACAGCAGGTGTGCATGTATCACCTATTCCGTTTCTTAATCTGTGCTAAAGGAAAAACAGAAAAGAAAAATAAATAACAGGCTTTGGAGCTATACAAGCCTGAATTTGTGACTCTACTATGCAGGTCAAATGATATAACAAGGGGCCTCGTATAAAAGGAGCATGTGGGGTCCACTGTACTCACACTGCTATAAATATAAACTATGAATTGTCCTATCCATCCCTAGAGTCCAACCAGGCCAGCGGTTCGCCCACTGCAGATCGTCTCAGCCAGTTCACAAGGAAGTATCTGACCGTTATGAATCCAACTTGGAAGAAGTTCGACCCAGTGACCCACCTGTGGTTCCCAGAAGCAGGGTTAAGCACCTTAGTCCCCAAAGCAACCAAATATATCGGGGATATCCATCTCCCTTAGGAAATGCAGGGTGAGGCTTTCCCTAAGGGTCAGGCCTGAAAGTTGGTGGGAAGAGTTGGTGCCTATCTTCTAGGTATTGCCCGGTTTGTCTTCAAACTAAGAGTGCCTGTTGGTGTCCCATTTTCATGCTTCCATAGGACAGCAGGGCTCATAGGTCCAGCCATCTTTCCTGTCCTCAGCCCAGAACACCATCCTCTTTGCCTCTACCTGCCCTGCCTTCCTCATGGGGTTTGGTAGCTCTACTTTTCATTCACCACAGTGCCGTCATCCCCGTCCATGCTCTGCTCATCAGAGATACTCCAGGGTATGTTCCCTTCCCCACAACTCCACTAACATGGTATTCATAGTCTTCCAGGCCCCGCAGAGCCCGGCCGGCCTATCTCTCCAGGCTCTTATGCCAATTGTGTGCAAATCTCTGCTTTTGAGTCATATGGTGAAAAATTAGTCTCAGACATCCAGACACTTGCCTCACACTTATAACTAGGTCTCTGCACTGCTAAGAATCTGGCCTTTCACCCACAGCTGGTCCATGTTGTTCTCCTGATGGACATAACAGAATTGCCCAACAAAAACGCAAATCCTATAATAGGTTCTTTTTAACGCAATATTTCTGAAATGCTCCAGGCTTCCTTATGGCATGCATTCTATTCTCCTTCATTGCAATGACTGATAAACCCAATTTGTTTAACTGCCTGTGTACTCCTGGTCCTCTTTGACTGGAAGGCATTGACAATTCTCATGCTGGCCTTCTTTCAGTTTATCAAACATGCCGATTTCTTTACTGCCCTATAGCCTTTGCACATACAGTTCCCTCTGCCTAGAAAACTGTTCTCCTCATCCTGTTGCTCTAGGTGAAACTTCTCCAATTTATTTACTAATTAAATAATTCATTCCACAATAAGCATCTAACATTTGCCAAGGGCCAAGCACTGTGTGAGGTGCAGGCAATTCAGTGAGGAGCAAAACCAGACATGGTGCTATCTGTCCTCTTGCTTACAGGTCTGCAGATAACATTAACCAAACATCACATTAATGAGCATACAATCTGTAATGACAGTGCCCTGATGATAAGAAGCAAATTTCTATGTGGGATCATAATAATAGGGCCCTAACCTAGACTCGATGTGGGGCACAATTGAGTGGCACCAGAGCTGAAATCTGAAGGATGAATGGCACATCCTTAAAAAGCCGTGGTTGGGCTGGACACGGTGGCTCACGAGTGTAATGCTAGCACTTTGGGAGGCTGAGGCTGCCGGGTCACTTGTGGTCAGGAGTTTGAGACCAACCTGGCCTACATGGTAAAACCCCATTTCTACTAAAAATACAAAAAATTACCAGGGCCTGGTGGCGGGTGCCTGTAATCCAGCTACTCTGGAGGCTGAGGTGGGAGAATCCCTTGGACCTGGGAGGCGGAGTTTGCAGTGAGCCAAGATCATGACACAGCACTCCAGGCTCGGGAACAGCGATTCGTCTCAAAAAGAAAAGAAAAAAAAGAAAAAAGCAGTGGTGGTCGTTCAGTCCTTACTGAGAGCAACAGCATGTATGAAGGCCTTGTGGTTAGCATTATTGTAACAAGTCCAAGGAACTGAAGAGGTTTTATGTGACTGGAGTGAAAAGCACAAGTAGGAGAGTGCTGTGAGATGGGGAGTCAAAGAAGGAAAGTGGCTGAGGGCCACTCAGCCTGGTAACTGAGTCTGTGTAATCAGATGGCCTGCATTTGGCCCAGAGCTCTCTCAGTGAGTAGCTCTGTAACAGGGGCCTAAGTAATTGAACCTTGTGGGGCCTTTACCTGTATCCCATCGGATGATGAAAAAAGCTACCTTACAGGGTTCTTGTGAGAATTCAGTGACATCGTGACTGTAAAGCACACAGAACCATCAACTCTGATGACCATGGCAGTCATTCAGTGCATGTGAGCAGTTATTACTGTGACTACGATGGATGGGCTAGGATGGCAGGGCTGAATCAAGAGTGGCACCACAGGTGCAAAACTGCAACATTCCCTGTTGCCGACACTCCACTGGCACGACTCTGGCTGTGAACATTCTCTTAAATTTTGCATCCAAGTGCCTCTCTTGTCGCACCCTAGTCCTGAACCTCAGGGAGAGGTCAGAACGCTTAGGCTATGCTAAAGATTTTGGCTTTTACCCTGAGAGCATGGAAGAGCTTTTACGGTTGTAACCAGGTGGAGTGACTGGGATGTGCATGTGTGTGTGTATGTGACATCCTCTTCTTGTAAATATCATGTGGACAAATTTGGACTGGAGAGAGGCCAGAGTGAATGTGGGTAATGGCCAGTTAGGAAACACTTCAAATTGTCAAAGTATGACATGGTGAGAACTTGGGCAAGAATAGTGATAGTGAAGATGGAAAAAAGGGAGCAGCTTGATGGATATCTAGGAGAAAAATCTGTAAGAGTTGGCAAGAATACCATGCAACAGGTAAGGGAGAAAGAGGTGACAAGGATGATGCTTAAATTGCTGGTGTGTACCACTGAATAGAGTCTGATGCCATTGAATGGGATGACAACACTGAAAAGGAACCAAATACAGGGGGACAAGCACACATTTGTCCTTGGTCCTGTGGAGTCGGAGTTGCCTTTAACACACTCAATCGGATATATTGCACAGAGAGTTGGTCATTCTAGTCTGGAGCTGTGCTGACGGTGTGGCCTGGTAAAGAATATCCTTGGTGACTTATAAATGGCTAGTTCAAGGTGAGGGTCAGATTGGGGTCGTCTTAGGGAGAGAGCATGGATTGGTAATAAGTGGCCCTAGGACCAAGCCCAGAGGAAGTCAAAACACGCAACGCCCGGGTAGTGGAGGATGAGCTTATGAGGAGCTACGTGAATGGCCAGAAAGGGAGAACAACATCGGAAAGCAGTGGCACAGAATTGAAAAGATAAGAGCGTTTCTAGGAGGAAACAGTGCTCCGTGGTATCAGAGAGGGAGGAAGGTCATGCAATTGAAGACTGGACAATTTTCATTACCTGTAGTGAGCCAGAGGCCACAGGAGATATCAGTCAATGAAGACAATGCGTGCGGGTGGGTGCCAGAGTGAAGGTCAGGTGCAGGCTGACAGGTGAGAGAGAAGTGGAGGAATGGTGGCGGAGCAGCCACACCTTCTTCAAGACACCTGGCTGTGAGTGAAGGAGAGAGAAAAGACGCTTTGTGGAGGGGTTCATTAGTGAAAGGAAGGGTGATTTAGAAAAAATAAAGGAAAACGAGTTAACATGCCAAGTTTAAATTTCAACATTACGAGTTTTCTCTGGCTCCAGGCTGTGTGCTCAGCACTTTACATCCATTAGGGGGCATTGAAGCCTCTCAGGATTCCAATGGTACGGGGTTATTACCACATTCGACGGATGAAGACCCGGGGTTGGAGAGGTTATGTGACTACCACCTAAGTGGCAAGGTTACGTACCAGTGTGACAGGAAGACTAGGCACCTCCCCAGTGCAGTACCCTATCATGTTTCCCTTGAAATTTTGGCTGCTGCTCCAGATTCCTTCAGTTGTGCCTGTCTTTTCCCCTACTTTGGCTGTGCGCGACATGTGACAGAACCAAACCAGACTTCCCAGCCTCCTAGAGGGAGAGGGGATGTTTCTTGAAGGCAGGAATGGAAGGTGGGGGAATGCTTCTGGGATACCCTGAGCTTTGTCTCTGGCTCTGTTGAGTTGTAGGGGTGGCTCTCTTGAGCATGTTTTCAAGGGACTGGGAGTGGAGGTGGACGATGGCCAATGTCTGGAGACTGAGTACAGGATACGGTAGATGTTTTCTCTGGCTGCTCTGACTAACTCCTGAGGAGCAAGCAGTGAGCTCAGGGACAGACAGGAACTCTTTTGTGCAACAGGAGATTGCCTCCTAGGGCTCACATCAAAGGAGAGGAGTGACAGGCACAGGAGGGATTGGACACTGTTTGAAATCCCAGCACCGGGCCTTCTTGAGCCTTGGACAGGAGTGCAGCCACCTGTGCAGGTGGATTTCTGTTGTCAAAGGCACCTTCCGCAAGGAATCTGGCAGTGCCCCTTCAGCCCACCCTGAGCAAAGCCTGTCTGCTGCTCTCTGTGGACCTGCAGGAAAACAGTGTCTGTCTTTGCCTTAGTGTCACCTTATAGATTGAGGGGACACGCAAGTTCATCAAAAAATTATGTTTGTGTCTCCTGCTCTCTTCTCAACACGCAGAACAGAGCTAACTTTATGAATGAACAAAGTAACTGCTTCGCATCCAACTCCAATTTTATTCAATGTAGGTAATAAGAGCTGAAAACATGACACAATTGTATGTTGAAATTGTACTAGTAGTTAAATTTATTCAGTGCTTGCTGTGTGGCAAACACTCTTCTACGTGTTTGTATGAATTCTTTCACTATGGCATGTGATATGAAGAAAAGGCACCTAGGCTGCTCTAACTAACATGGTGACCTGACCTAGTTTGAGGGGTCAGAGAAGACTGCCCGGAGAGTGTCATTTACAATATTGTCCAAAAACACTTAACATGAGATCTACCTTCTTACCCAAACCCTAACGTGTACAAGACAGTGTTAACCGTGAGCACAATCTTGTACGGAAGTCTCCAGAGCTTGTTTTTCTGGCATAACTGAAACTTGACGCCCACTGATGAGCAACTCCGCATT